>NW_010112798.1:0-85531 GCF_000699245.1 Pterocles gutturalis | reverse complement strand
TGTGCCCCCCGGCAGCACCTGCGACCCCCGGGTCACTGGGACGTGGCGCAGGGAGGGAAGCCGGGGTTGGGCAGCGGCAGCTGTGGGGGGAAAAATTGTCGTTGGTTTTCATAGTACCGGCAGGGAGAAATGGGGGGAAAGATGGACAACTGTGCTCAGGGTTTTGTTGTTTTGTGTCTGAGAGATGTGGATGCTGCTGTGTGTGTGCTCAGCACCTGTTCCCTTCCCCTCTCACGCTGGCTGTTACTTTTCTCTCGGGAATCGCTTCAATCGTCATCATTTTCCTTCGGAGCTGGTGTGGCAGCGGAGCTGGAGCTGAGGATCAGTTCCCAGTGTTTAGTACCTGTGCCCAGTTGACGAGTGGCTGGCAATCTGGGAGCATCCTGAAATGAGCTTTCCTAGAAGACATTTTTTTTTTTTCCCCAGACAGTTGGAGCAGACGGTTCTTCCTAGATAGCTGGTTCTCAGTGCTCATGTTCCTTCAGGAAAATAGGATTATTATTTTTTTAAGTGATGGGAGCAATATTAGGCTCTTATTACACAACTTGATGTGTACCAGCGACCAAATTAGTTTTGCCTGGGGTTTATCTTTTGTTGTCCTCTTCTGCTGTGTGAAAACATGGTGTTTCCAGAAGATAAACTCCAAGGTGAAGGCCAAGTTGTTTATTTTAGAAGTAACTTGCATTAACAATTACACTGGTATGGGGCAGTGAGCTTGATTTGAACGATGTATCCAGTGGATGGGCCTCAGATCTGGGAACATCCCTGTAGGTTAATGTAGCTGGATGTCTTGGCCTGTTCAGACACTGGGCTCTCCAGCCTGTACTTAATGGGGAACATGAGGTTTGTGACCCATGTGAGTATTTCCTCCCCCCACCCCAAGGTGTTGCCTGTGGAAAAAAAAAAGGCAATATCCATCAATCTGAATAAGGACTAATAGATGGAGGGCTGAGATTTTTTTCATTCTCATTGGTGCTTTTTTTTTTTTTTTTCTCTACTAGTCACAATGGGAAATGCAAGGAATTCCATGCTAGGTGAATATACGAAATAATGGTAGCATAGTAGCTGCTGGGTGGCTCATTTTGCTGTCAAGCAGGGCTGTAATGCTATTTGAGAATTGGCAGTGTTGTTTTCTCAGAGGTTCTTTTTTTTTCTTTTCTTCAGCCATTGAGTTAACAAAAGTTAACATGCAAAACTTAAAATGTTCTGAGCACATGGACATACTTCGTTAAATGCCCGAGGGGTTTACAGCACTCTCCAGTACCTGTATGTATTCCACTTTCATCAAAGCAGTAGATAAGTGTGTATCTCATATAGCAAGTTACCTGCAAAAGAGCACTTTGCTGTAAAATAGAAATACTCAGCTCTGCTACAACTACAGTTGCCTTCCAGGGTTGCATTATCACTGGTGAGCTGTGCGAGTTGCACGCTTGCTGTTTAACATCAGTAGACCCACTCAGCTGCTTCACAGCTACTGCCAGGTTGCACAATCCTGTGTGTGTTTTGGAAGCTTCCCCTCAAGCCAGAGGAGCCTGCAGGCTGTGTAGCGTCTGCTCGTCATTCCTGGCTGGAAGTGGTCGTAGGGCTGAAAGGTGATCAGGTCACCCAAGTGTGCTTCCAAACAAGGCAAAATCAATTTGCCGATCTTCTTGACCTGGGTCTGTAAATACAGAAGATTGATCAGGATGATGATGGACTCGCGGTCTAGCCTGGGAGAGGGAGTGAGAAGAATGTCTGTTGGCTTTGCCCAGTGTGGTATGCACATATAAATGCATGCAATGCTGAACAGGCCAAAATGGGCTGCTCTGTGAGACACATTGATGACAAATAATGGTTTTAGTTGAATCAGTCTTGCAGTTGGCTATCATTATAGATGATGATTATTTTTCTCTGTCAACTTGTGGAGAAAAATAATCTTTAAGAAGATCGTGTGCATGCATGATAAATAGTGAATATCAGAAAAAAGTGCAAATTCTGTGTGGTCTCTGCAGTCACTGGGGGATGAAACCAGGTGAATCACATACATATGATTTAGCTGGTGTATACATGTATTTTGTAGTATGGTACTATAAATGGAGGAGATAGAGGATATTTTGCTATTCACACTAAACCAGATGAATAATTCCTTTGAAAGTCTGGAATATCAATGATCCAATTGAAAATGTGTCAGCTGAGATGAGTCATGTGTTAGCCTCATTCAGTGACTAAGAAATGGAACAGCCATCGATGTCCAGGCTGAGTCACAGCTTCGGCATATCTCCTGAAATAATTTCTGATTGATAATGATGGAGCAGTTGAAATTGCTGTATTTGTTTGTATTGTAATTTGCAGTCTGCAAAACACTAGTATACATGTTGTTTAGAAGATTAGACAAGTAGCTAGAACAAACCGAAGAGGTATTTCAGACAGGGTGTGGGAATAAGGAATGGTGTCCTGTAATTACCTCCCTTTATTTTTCTTTTCTCTGTTACAATTATTTCTTCCTTGTGTCACTACACATGTGCATCATGACGAATGAGGCAGAAGTGACCCTTCTGACTCTTTGACTGCAAGATAACAGCACTTTAAAAAACTGGTAACAAATAAAAGAAATTCTAAGTATAGCAGACAGTATATCAGTTTTGTTCTTAAAGGCAGTCTTATTCATTTACTGTGGGTGTTTCAGAATAAAAAGCATGACATCCGATAATTTTAAAGCTTTACACTTTTTTTTAAAGGTATGAGGAAGGATTTTAAGAATGTAGAACTCAGTGGTCCTCTTGTTTTCTCGTTGTACTTCATTAATTTCATCAGTTCATTTCAGTGGAGTCTTACAGTGAAATAAGAAAGACAGATCAAAAGCAACACATCTCCAAACCAAAGTGTGAATGGTATTTTTGCAGTGGAAGGTGTTGGGCATCCTTGAGTGCATGGGACAGAGCAAGGAGAGCCAAGATGACTGTTGCTGGTCTGATGGTGAAAGAAGTCTAGGATGCAGCTTTCTGTCCACAGGAATTTCCACACTTAGGAAATAAAAACACAGCAGAGCTAAACCACAAGTATAGAAAACAATATTCAAGATCCTCAAAATTGTAGTTGAGGCAGAGCATTGCAGACTTAGAAAGTCAGATTCAAAGATAACTTCCATGTTTGATAAACTCTGCCTCCAGAGATGCACAGGTGATTGAGTCTGTGGAGTTCACACCAATATCCCTGCTCCTTCATGGAAAGGTTCTTGCAGAACCCCCATGTCAATCTTGGTAATTAATCTTGGTAATTAATATCCTTCCCTATCTTCATTTGCATCCAGCTCTTGATTTAGGATTAAAAACACACGACTGCAAGAAATTGTGCACTTTTTGTCACCGGATCACTTTTCATTTACACTTCTCCCTCTGCATGTGCCCTTACTTAAAGTTCAGGAGTCACTTTCTCTGGCTACACACCAGAACAGGCTGTGCTGGTTTGTACTGATAGAGAATAAGCACAATTTATTTCTTATAAAACCATCAGTCTTCATGAGGCATGTTTTCCTGTGATGTTTTGTGCAGCCAAACTTCCCTTTTTCTGTGTCTGCTGTAGGTTAAATCTCAATGAAGGACTTGATAAGGTTGGGTGTCTTGGAGGCAGTTATTGAACTAGCCATCCATCTTTGTGCCCTCCAGGTTATTCAACGGGAAATAAATAAACAAACTGCTGTTTTTACAGTACAGTGTAATAGTGCTTTCAGGTCTATTGGTGTTGGTAAGGCTTGTTCAAATTTGGCAGGTAAAATAAACCAACTTATTTCTGTCCTTATTTAAAAGTGGAGAAGGGTGGGAACAAATGCATATGTGAGAGTAACAGGGATATGACAACACACAGATGTATAGCAGATTAAAGGTTAAGTGAATGAAGAAGAAACTCTCTGGAAAGTGATTAGAAATGCTGGTCAACAGCCTCTGTTCCAGCTAGTAATTAAAATGATAAAAATATGTGACTTGAATATCATGTACCTTGTGTAGTGTTTTTTCTCTCCTTATCACACCTGCTCTAGTATCAAGTATTTAAGTCCATTGTAATGGAGATGAACTCTCTATTTTATTTAATATTGCTGCCTTTTGTTGAGGATGAAGACATGAAAGAGAAATTGAACTAGAACAGGACTGAATTGCTAGTATTATGTCACTAGATGCAAAACTGAATATGTGCCCTTTCAAAAATTGTCAGACAAGTTATTTCGTAGGAATGAATGTTTCTAGGAAGAGCTGCAATAATGTCTTTGTAATCATATGTCATTACCAAATAGCTATGGTCTTTGCCATATCTATTTGTCTGCTTGGTACCTACTTGTTATGGTGTCAGGGTGCGTGTTCTTACACAGGTTTCCACACCACGGTTTTGCCTCCAGCTGCTTTTTCTTGCAGGAATGTAGAAAAAGTTAACTTTTTGTAAAATGCTCACAGTGTAGAAAGATGTGTCCAGAAGATCACCGCTGAAGTTAATGTACACAGGCAATGGTTGCCACCATGTATGTTGTGAGGTGTTTGGTTTTGTGGTGGGTCTTTTGATTTTTTTTGTGCTTTGTTTTTTTTTGTTTGTTTGTTTTGTTTTTCCCAAATGATTACTGCTTTGCAGGCATTTTGTTATTTGGAATTTCTCTTTCATTATCAATAGTACAGTGGTGATGTAGGAGGTGATCTTAGCCACTGGATAAGAAGTGGCCTTTCCAAAGTAATTTCAAAGCTCTCAACTTAGTTGTGCTAAACTCCTCCTAACCTTCCATATGGTTAATGTTATGAGCTTTGTGTATGAGCATGTTGAGGGGGTTTTTTGGGGTTTGTTTTTTAAATTATTTTAAATTTTTCTCCTGAGTTTGTCAAGCTAGATTGTCAAAGTCATGTTTTTGAAAAATAGTCTATAATCTTGCTTTTACAGAGCTGAAAGTTGTGGGTTCAGGTTGCTCTTAAACCCTCCACCACAATTACAAGTATTTACATTTGGTGGTTTTTCCTTTTTTCCCCCTCAGTGACCTACGTCCCATGAATGCTATCTTGTCTTTGTGCCTATGCTGTGTGTCTACTCTGTCTTTTTGTTTGTTGAGTCTGTTCAATCTGTTTGTGTCTTGATTAGTATCTGACTAAAGCTCCGTCTGATAAATACTTGTGCACATCAGTAATTTTATGTATCCAAGTAGTTACTGGCATCTGTGCCTGACTAGGACTGGCTGTGTGTGTAGCTTTGTAGAGTCGGGGGAGTTAGTATGCAGCGATTTCAGCTAACAATAAATCCAGGGCTGTGTTTTGGAACAATGGATTAATTCTGAAGCATGTTTTAGAAGTTTTAACTATGTGTGGCATTTGTGCCACTAATCAGTATATGCACATAGTAGATGTTTGGTACTTTTTTGTTTTGTTTTGTTTTGTTTTTTTTTTTTTTTGTGGCTGCCTAGAAAACCACAAAATTTTACTTAAAAAAATTGGATAGCATGTAACATACAAAGCAAAGGTGCTTCAGGATTTTTGCAAAATTGAGACTACAAGGGAAGACCTGTTTGTTTTTTTTTTTTCTGAGTAGCGACCCTGAGAGCTCCAAAGAGCCAAATAACCTTTGCAAAACTGTACAAAAGTGATCCAGGAGGAACAGTTATAAAACAGCAACCTATCTCATGCTTAATAAGTTCATGCCAAAGTTTGGACTCCTGCCTGGGATGAACACGAGATTCGTTCCTGGAGCCACATCAGAGGTTAGGACAGTTACATCAGGTTGCTCGTGGCCCAAAACATTTGTAATGTGTGAGCTTTGAGGTTCTTCTTAAATGGAACTGTTTACTTGCCAGCTGGTAGTACATTCATAGCAACCATAATGTTTCACTGTATTGAATTTTAAAATGCCCTTTTTGAATTTCTACATGTGACTGCTAACAGTCTTGTAAGCTTTGGGGCTAGTGATAGATGTGGTTGCCTTGGATGTGTACTCTTCTGCCCGAGGCCTGTACAGCACAGGGTGAAGTCAGTGTGTTCTGTGCATGAAGAACGTGAATGTGTGCTGAGTCCCTCTTGGGCTGTGGAACCCAGCTTTTTAGTGCTGCCCTGAAGCTTTCTGGCTTTCCCATCTTTCGGGTCAAGTTTTCCTCCTCTGCTTTGATCTATGTTAATAGTCTTGATTTTATTTTTTCCTGTGTTTTACAGTGGTTTGAACTTTATTGATTTGATGGTGCGACAGGGGAATATCGACAACCCTCCTAAGACGCCACTTGTTCCTGGGTTTGAATGCTCTGGAATTGTAGAAGCTCTTGGAGATAGTGTGAAAGGATTTGAGGTAATATTTTCTTTATTTGCAGAGCAAGACTAAATAATCACCAGTTCACTGAGTATGTTGTCTCTAATCTCTTCTGGTCTGCCAGTGACAGCAGCCTTCGCCACCCTGTTGAGATTTGAAAGGGCAATTTTTCCTTGCTGCTTCCCAAGCATGAGAATGACCTCTTGAATTAGTTTCTAAAGCCACCACTGTCATCTCCTTCAAATCCTTCCTGAAAAGTCACTTATGCCATGTGCTTATCGTCATGCCGGAAAGCATGACTGCTGTGCTTTATGAAAGTAAAAGAAATTGAGTAAACTTGTTAAGTTTCTTTTCTTGGCCATGTTTGGTATCATCGTTGCTCTGTTCCTCAAAGCCCATGCACTGCTAATTCTAGTTCCATCTTTTGATCTTAACGAGACCTCCAGCTACAATAAGCATTGCTTCTTACAACTATGTGCATCCATGAGATGCAGATAAAATTGGGGCCCTGATTCTGGGTGTAAGACTTACTCTGATCAGTCAGGAAAAGGATCTTTTTCACCTAATAAACAGTGATAAATGACAAATAGTTAATGTATATAATAAAGCTTTCATAACTGGTTAGCATCATGTACTCTTTGGTACCTCTAACTACATATAAATGGCATTCTGTCCTACCTCCTATTCCATTATTGATGTTAAACGTCTATATTCCCTCTAATCTTGCACTTCATTTCCTCAGTAGCTAGAAAAATTTTGAAATAAAAAATGAGTTAATGCATGTCAATCCTATCTTAGATGTTTGCTGAGCCAGTCATGTCATCAAGTAATTGCATTTTCTGAATTCTTGGTGTATCTTCATCTGAAGAAGGCAATTACCCAAAATATTTTTATTAAAGGTAGCATTTTTGCTCTTCTAGAAGAGCTGCAAAGGTTCTCAGTTGAGTGAAGATAATGGCCAATTTAGCTTCTAGTAGGGTCTCAATGATGAGCTCTTCTTAGGACATTTCTCTGCCTTCCCTCTCCTGCCCCATCTCTGCCTTGAAACAAGTTATCATCTTCCAACCTTTTTTGTGACAAACAGAAACTGAACAGTATCTTTGCTGTTTTAAAAACTCTGCAGCTTCAGTTGTTCCCCTCTAGTATCTGTGTTTTATAGTTACGTTCCATATCAAAGAATATGCTACGAAAGGAGCAAGCCTCTGCTCTAGATCAGTGTTCTCAGTTTAAAAGTTCTTGCTATTTTTGAAGGGCATCGTGAGGCTACAGCATATGGTGCTTGTTTGAATAGCATCGCACTTGACTGAATATACTGGGTCTCTTTTGAAGTGATATCTTTGTTCTGACTATAGAACATGTTTGTGCTCTGGTGTACTCCCTGAAATTGAAATGAGCCATGGTATTTTACTTTTTGCATATAATCTGCATAGCCACGGTAGTGTTTGAGTGATCTGGAGGAAGGGTTGACACTCTGTGCACAGGTATGAACCCATCAACAGGAGAATGTACCACGGGGAAGATGCAAGAATATTCTGTCAGTTTCTTTATGGGTTTCTTGCACAGGACAGGAACGGGGCACATGCTTGTTGTCTCCTTGACAGAAGCTTCTGACCTTCTCTCCCTTTGTAGATCTCTTCCAGTTCAAGTCATGTTAAAGTCATGAGCATTTCATGCTCTGGAAGAATGTCTGTCACTGGCCTTAGTCTTTAGTAAGATACTACCCCTGAGATATTTCCAGCCATTTGTTGTTTTCATTTGCTGTGATTGCATCGCATGACAAATGACATCATTGAATGGCAGTCCATTTTGACAGCAGTGTGTAAGTACGTATTTTACATTGAAAGAAAGCCTTATTGGAAGAATGGTGTAATGCCTTTTCCTTCTCCCATTAAAACAGAAAGCTGATTACTACTGAGGTCAAGGGTATCAGGGCTTATCTCTCCAGTTTTGGGGATGATTCTCAGGAGCTAAGGCCTAATCGGACATGACAGCTAGGCTCTGTATAGTGTTTGTGGTAAAATACGGTATTCATTATTACCGAGAAATCCATTAGGAATCACCAGGAGGGACTTCTCTGCATTCTTTTTGGTAATCAATTATATTTGTTTGCAGGGATGTAGGATTTATTAACATCTTTACAAATTAATCCTAGCAGACTTCACATTTAGATGCTTCTCTAACAGCAAGGGGAACCACAGAACGGTTACCAGTGAGGCATTGTTAATTTGAATGTGTTTTTCAAAGGAGGAGGCATTCTGGTGGAATTGAAATGACAGTTCTGTTTCGGCATCCTCACTCTGAAAGAGACAAACCCTTCAGAACTGTCAGCAGCACCTTGGCTTTTAGCAAACCTGCAATATCCCAAAGCCAAAGTGATGACAAGTACTTAGGAGACCAAAATGTGCTTGTGCTATAAACACTTCCCTGAAGGTAATAGTGTTGTACATTACTCCATTGCTGTGGAATATCGTTGAAATAGTCCAAGAAGTATTTCTAAAGCATTAGTGGGCATTAATAGAATGTAAGATAGAAAATATCAGAGGTAGATAAGCAAAGGTGTTTTAGTGAGACAGCTGCTGTTAGTTTTAATTAAAACATGGAGTCCTGAAGTTTGATGCTATTCCTGCCTGTATCTAACATTAGCATAAAATCTTTATTTCTCCATAGTGGAATACTCTTTCACTACTATACATTTTCCAAAGCAACTGGGTAGAGAAATGCTGCATTCAGAATCCAGAGGTATATTTTTGATGTTTAAGGTGGCTTATTTGAAGTTTCAGGATCAAATTCTGTTCTGACACATGGCTGTAGAAAGGACAATTATGGAAATGTATTGGTGGAATCAGTTATTAAGATAATAAAAAAGAGAGTGGATACAGATGGTGTTATGTTTGAAATGAGTGGTTTCCAAACCCTTTCATGTGCTCTATCTACCAGAGTACAAGGCGTCTCCTTCTCAATCCACAGAGAGGAAAAGTAGCTCTAAATTAGTGTGAAGACTGAGAAACCAAAGCGAAAATTATTTTAGATGTAATTTTGTTTATTCCATGCATCTCATCAATATCATTATGATCTTTTTTTCCTAATAAATAAAAATAAAAAGTTTTTCTGTAAGCAAAGTTTCTGGTTATTAGTAAGAATGCTGTTTTCATTGTTTACAGCCCCATTTGTTGTTTAGGAGCTCTGCTAGCAAAAGATGATCTGTATTAGTGATGATGGAAAATTGCTCCATCAGAGAAGCAGAGTAGCAAAAAATAAGAGGTGGCTTTAACTTTCTTTGGATATTTTTGTTGAGTTTAACTTTTTAAATAAATACAATTAAAAATGTTAAAAGCCCAAAGCTGAGCAGCTTAACTGCTGTTTTGCCAAGGATGTGGAGCACCATTATGTTCGCAGCTGGTGACCCACAGGTTGAACAGGAGAGTTACAGGTGTTACAAGCTGCTCTCTGCAGTGTCAATATCAGCTGTATCCTCAACATTGTTTTTTTCCTTGTTTGTAGATTGGAGACAGAGTCATGGCTTTTGTAAACTACAATGCATGGGCTGAAGTAGTATGTACCCCAGTAGAATTTGTCTACAAGATCCCAGATGACATGAGTTTTTCTGAAGCTGCTGCGTTTCCCATGAACTTTGTAACTGCCTACATGATGCTCTTTGAAGTTGCCAACCTAAGAGAAGGCATGTCTGTGCTGGTTCACTCAGCAGGAGGAGGGGTGGTAAGTTGGAACTTTTCTTACTTTCCTGTCACCAAGTAACTGAAGCAGTCTGATGCATCTCAGTTTCTGAAATGAGCCAGACCATGCAGTTTGATTCGATATCAGACTTCCTATGTGAGGGATTGCGGTGGGAGGAACTGCCTCTGTTTTCCCATCAATTGGTGATGTGAATGGTTGGCAGTAGGTTTTGGTGAAATAAAAATGTTCTGATGATAAACCCCTCCATAAACCCGTAACTGGTTGTCAGAAATCAAGGAGCAAGTGTTGTCCCAAGCATTTCCCTCCTGAACTTATGCACCATGTACTTCTATGTAAAAGAGGGCTGTAATGAAAGGAATAAATAAATCGACTCCCTGCACAAGGTATTTGAAGGTAACCATAATCCTCCTTGCAGTAAATGACTCTCTTGGAATACTGCAAATACCATGCACAGGCGTGTGTGATGCTTTCTCTGTGAAAGACTTTTTTTTTTTTTTCCCCTTTTGTTGTAGGGGGATTGAAAGCAATGAAAAGCCTTATCATGCCAACCCTGAGGAAAAGATACAAATGATGACTTTGAGTCAGTGGTGGCTGCTGCCTGTCGTAGTTCCGATCATTAGTAAGGAGGCATTGTGTTGCATGGGCAAAGCAACAGTAGGATGAATTTGGTGGAATATCAGGCCACACAGTGAAATAAAACGTCATAATTTTGTGTTACCACTTCCTTGAACTATCTCTTAGTAAAATCTCTCTCGTTTGGAAAATATTTAAGCTTGTGCAAAATATTAAGATACTGACAGGGGAGTTTGCATTTGAAATTGTGCAGTCCTTTTCCATAAGACAGATTTTATGACCTGAGAACATCTGCAGATCTCAGCCTTTCAAATTGGAGTACCTCTTCTGTTTTCATGTTATACCTTATTTATGCTAAATTAATGTTCCGTTGTCTGCTGAGGTCTGGTGGGCAACCCTGCACGCCTTATCCCTAATTCTATGCCCTTAGACCTTCTTTCAGGTTCTCATATAAAAGAAGGCTGTAATCAAAGGAACAAATTCATGAGTTCCCTGTACTAAGTATTTTTAGCTAACGATAATCCTACTTGCAGAAAATGCTCCTCTTGGAATACTTCTGTAAATGAATGGAATTTATAATCGTATTATGCTTCGGCACAGTACAACCTACAGCGTTATGGCTGACTTTATTGTTCTTTAATATTAAATCTTTGTGTGTGGAATTTAGGACTGTTAAAGCAACATGAGGCCACCCATTCAGGAGGACTGTATATTCTACAGGAATCAAAGGCTCAGCTTTAGCTGGAAGGCCATTTGCCCATCTGACATTATACAGACACAGGCTGAACATATAGAATTAGCAAAACACTCAAAAGCAGTCCTTACACATATGCATGTATCTAGAGAAAATGAACTCCTCCTTATTAAGATAAAGCATCCTTGATAAATTTATTTCTTTCTTTCTCTCTTCCTCTTTGTAACCTCACTTGCCTCTCTTATTTCTTCCTTCTGTTCCTGAAGCACTGTTAATGCTCTGCTAACTCTCACGTAGTATTCAGTAGTGCCTGCTCTCTGTGCTGGGCTGTTCCTGTGAGGGCACTGCTGGGTTCCTCTCTTTTGTCAACAAGCAGTTTTTGACTAGTTCTCTGCTGTGGCTGCTTGTGGACCTTCTCTGAGAGAAGCTAAAGGGAGGATGGGTCCCGGTTGGCTGCCAGGAGAACAAGGAGAAACCAGAGCCATCACCTGCTAAGTAGTTAGATAAAACAGACTTTCCATGGGAAAGACCAGAGCTGCAGGAAGAGCAGCTGAGTTGGCCGATAACTGCTAAAGGTCTGTGGATGGTCCAGGGAGACTGTACATAAGAGGGAGACAGGGTCGGCTGGGCTGCGAGACAGGATGCTGACTGCTGTCGCAGAGGAGAGTGCCTCATGCAGCCTGTTGTTCCTGTTGGGGAAGAACATGTATAGCTAGAATTGGGAAGGAAAGACTTTTCTCATTTGTTGGTAGGTCTTACAGATAAAATACACTCTGGAGATGCATGGAATTTTCCATTTCTGTTAACTAGACATAAAGATTTCAGAGGGATCTGTGTTACTCTTTAAACCGCTCAAATAATCTGCCTGTTAATCCTTTGAAAAATTTAACAGCCTCAGTTGAACAAATCATTCTCACAAAGTTCATTGTTAATAAAATGGAAAACTGGCACTGAAATCGCTATGGGAAGAGGTATTTTTTGTGCTGTTGCTTTAATAGACAGAAGGCCCATTCCCACTTTCAGCAAGTGAGAAACCTGTCCAGTTTGTTTCTAAATGTCATAGAAATTCCAGAACACTTTAATGAGACAATAGGCTCCCTGTGGGACTAGAAGTTTGTAATTGTTCCTTTCTCATTATGCAAGATCATTATTTTAGCTGCTTCGGGCAGTTTATGAAAAAGAACTTGTTGCTTCAAAAATGTTTATGAGGTTCTTTGTTCTGGCTCCCCAGTGACCTTTAGGAGGATCCTGCAGCTTTTTCAATAAATTGAATCAGAGAAAATTCTCTGGACCTTTACTTACATATTGCCTGAGTTTATTTATGTGGCCTTATTTTTGTTTATAGATATTTTTGGTCATGAGGTGAGTACAGCAATTGTCTTCCCATCTGTGCCTGGGGTATGATAAGTACGTGATGGTATCCTTTAATGCCTGACAGGATGCTTTAGATAACTCAGTTTACTTATTTCCAGAAGTTCCAGGGGATGTCAGAAGATGATGTAGAGAATAAGGAAATGTAGCAAGAAAACTTGCCTTGAAGAAAGTCTCACATACCTGTCTCTCTCTTACAGAGACTTGAATCCTGTTCCATATACCAAATGAGTCTGCACTCTGCTGCCCACGCAGCTGAAAGGGCAGGGCGTCATGCCATCTTCCCTGTTCATGGTAGGAGGAAACGTGGCTAGTTGTAGAGAAGCACCTTGTCTCTCTGAACCAAGAAGAGACAGGTGGATGCTCACAAACTGCTTCTGACACTGTTGGTGTGTTGTAGCCTTCCGTCTGAAGAGGAGGACCTGCTGCAGTGCTTAGGAAAGGGGGTTTGAAAGAGGAGAGATTGTATTTGCTGTTGTTTCCTAAGGCCAGCTTATTGATTTTGATTGTTTGGAAAGGGGGCTGCTGTGGGAGTTGGTTTGGTTTTCCTGCCTTTTCTTCCCTCTTGAGATGGGGGCAGTTGAGAGAGACTGACTCTCAGCTCCCAGCCTGGACAGTGAAGTAGGCTGGAGAAGTTGTAGGGGCCTTCTAGGAAAACATGGTACAGGCTCACGGTTGCATTGCGTGATTCAATCAGACTTCAATGAGAAATCTATACCTTGCAAAGCATTCTGTTATCAACTGGTCGAGCTGCTACTGACCAATATTTAAAAATGACAACAGTTGTCACACGCTCCCTTTCAGGCCTCTCTTTGGCAGGATGCTTAACACTTCTGCTTAAACCATTATATCGAGTAGCAGGGCAGTTTTTAAATGCTTAAAGCTATGGAAATGTTTAAGTGTCCTTCTGAACTGATTGCTAAAATGAGGAGAAAGTCAGCTAACACTGAACTTCAAAAATTTCCTGTTATCCATACATAGAAACTAATGCTCAGAAATAGGAGTTTGCATGAACATATGACTTACTGTAGGGCATATATTGGCCTATCTTAACTGTAAAATGCTGTAATTTATGTTTGAAATGACTAAGACAATGGTAGAGTAGCTCCCTTCACAAATATACTCCCACAGCTTTTTTTTTCAAGGGAAGCAAAGTGGTGACTGAGGAAAATACGCTGAGAAAACTGAGCAGTAGCATGCACCCCACTGGGACTGATCTGCTGTATGAAGCAATTAGTTCTTTAAAATTAAGACTATTTAAGCCAGTGCATTCGGTGCGAGTCATAGCACAGGCTTCTATGAGATCATAAATCGTAGAGTCATTAAGGTTGGAAAAGACCTCAAGGATCATCAAGTCCAAGTCCAACCGTCAGCCCGCACCACCTAACTCACTAAACCATGTCCCTAAGCACCACATCTACATGTTTCTTGAACCCCTCCAGGGATGGTCACCCCCCCAGTCCCCGGGGCAGCCAGTTCCAATGCCTGATCACTCTTTCAGTGATGAAATTTTTTCTAATATCCAGCCTAAGCCTCCCCTGGTGCAACTTGAGGCTGTTCCCTCTTGCCCTATCAGTTGTTACTTTAGAGAAGAGGCCAGCACCCACCTCACTACACCCTCCTTTCAGGTAGTTGTAGAGAGTGATAAGGTCTCCTCTCAGCCTCCTCTTCTCTAGACTAAACAACCCCAGCTCCCTCAGCCGCTCCTCATAAGACCTGTGCTCCAGACCCTTCACCATAAAGCTGCTCTTAAAATTATTAATGTAAACTTGTAAACTGTATCCTGGATTAGTTGAATTAGTATAAGTACAGGACCGTTGTATTAAAAGAAAAAAAAAAAAAAAAACAAAGCCAAAAATCAAAGCAAAAAACCTTAAGGTCTTCTAGCTTTAATAAATCCAGTCTCTCTCTGATATCGATCTGGCAAACGAATTCTTTCAGGGATTTAGATTTCTGAGAGACAGCCATTACGCCCATTTGCTTATTTGTTTGCTCTTTATGTACTCTTCCTACTCTGAATATTTAGAGCACAAAACTTTGGTCATTTACCAAGATTGTGTAAACACTTCATCACTTAACCCCTCAGATGCAAGGCAGAATTATTAGCCAATTCTTGAGCATTTCAATCTTACAGATGCTAAAGTGATGCTGCCTTTCATGCAGGAGCATCAGTTGCTATCCTGAAGCTGTGATCTGACCTTCCCTTTCGGTCTCAGCAGCAGAGGAAGTGCAAGCAGAGTAAGTTACAGATGCAGCTATAATGTTTGAATTTGAAGGGTAAATCTGACTTGGCAACAGATTTAGGTCATCCTGGCAGGATTGGTTAAAGCTTGGCAGGAACCCTCTCTTTTTATTGTGTCTCCCCTGCATAAATTGCAAATATTTGAGGATGTGTTCCAAACTGAATCACTGAAGTGGTGATATTTTATCTGACAAAGAACTGGCACTCCTTAGTAAATCTAGTCACCCACTATCACAGGCAGCATATAGGAACCCTTTTGAGAGAATTATCAAATGTCTTCATGAAAAAATGCCTACATGCTTATTCCTTCAAATTCTCTCTGGTCTGTCTTGCATGGTGAGAAATCTTTCTCAATTTCCAGACTTTATTTATAGCCAGTTCTTTGTTCTTTTGCTGGTGTTGTCCATTAATTAAAATTAGCTATTGCTTCCTCTTGGGGCACTTCTTTCAGACCTTTTTGATAGGATGTATATTTGTTTATGGCTAGAACAAGCTCAGAATCAACTCTCTCCTGAGAGATTTTCCTCCTGAAAGCAGGTTGGTTTGTTCATATGCCTTTTTTGTAAGGTCAGATGTCTTGTTTCCTTGGTCATCCTACAGGCACTGGTCCGGACAGATACATACATATTTCCTGGGCTCTGAGCTGCTTGGCAGCAAAGCAGCAGTAAGCTGGTATGAAAGCCAGAGCCTTTTAAAATAGGTCTCACAGCAGCCCTGATCCTTTTAAACATTGTATGGGTAGCTAGACTTTAGGTCTGTCTGCACCTCGCAGGTAGGAGCGCATTAAATAGCACTCTTGTGTTTGAGTCAGTCCTCCCTGAATGTGAATAATTAGAATTTACTCTGCTCTTCTGGTGGTCCTGGCCAGCATACTGTACAATGGCATTGCATTAATGCTTCCCATTTTGCTGAAATCTTTACTCAATACTTCCCAGGTCTGCACTTGCTGTTCTCATATTAGCAGGTCATAGCCACTCTGCATTTGATGAATACACCCGAAGTGCTTTCCTCTTATTTCACCTCCAGCAGCCAAGGAGGGGAATAAATCAGCTCCCACAGCTCTGTGTAACCAAGGCTAGGATGCTTTAAGTGCCCAGGCTGTCTCACTTAGAGCCAGACCCGGTGTCTGTAGCTGAGCTGCCCGCTGCTGCTGAATGCCTCTGGAGCGTGGATGTGCTCCCTCAGCAGCTCAGGAGAGTCCCAGGGCCATGCCCCAGTCTATTTCCAGACACTGCCTCAGAGCATAATCTGTTAATCAAACACAAAAGCCTGGTGAGCCATACACAAAAAGCAATTTCCCTGACCAAAGCCGGCTGCAGTCTCTGAGGGCCTTTCTTTTTGCCTCTCACAGCCCCGCACTCCCCAGAGGACGTGTCCTTGCCCTGAATCCTCTGCTGAGTCATGTCACAGGCAGGCAGTGCTTAACTCTTCCTTGGCCATTCTGCCTTTTCAGACAGAGTTTGTATCTTCTGGGCGAGGATCTCTGATGGAGTATATTGTCATAGCTCTGCTAAACTGAAGAGGATTTATAACAGATGGAGATTCAGCTCTGAGTTTTGGCTGCACCTCAGCTGCACAGTTTTGCAAGAGGGTGGGAAAAAACACACCCTGCTAATTGTTGCAGAAAATAAGAGATTTTTGAGGGTAAAAGATACTATTATGTCATGGTGACTCTTTCTTCCCTGCCTTCTGCTCCAAAACTTATTTGTGGTGGCAGCGAGTGTAGCAGGTGCTGCATTACGCTTGTTCAAGAATCACATTTCAGTTTGTCCACTCTGCAATGTTCACCTTAGTGTTTGGTTTCCAATTTCCTCTGCTGTAATTGGAAAAACAACACCTTCAGGAGATGGGGTGTTGTGTGTCTGACTTCTAACACCAGAGAAAAGTTTTCATTGATGCCAGAAGATGACTAGATGTCTTCTCTTGCAATTTTCCTACTGTGTTTGTGTACTCTGTACCACCTTCAGATGTGGTTATATGGTATTTTGGAAATGTGGATTCTCCTCACGTTCAGTTCCAGACAGGTTTCTTGTGCAAGATTAAGTCTGAATGATTTTTTTTTTTTAAAATGCTGTAGCAGCTCTGGGCTGCAAAAACGTATCATAGAAATGATAATTTCTTACTGATGCTATTGGTTCTAATAGATGTGGTTTTGCAGGGTGGTATCTTTTAGATGGTTTGTTCTCTCCTGCTATAAAACTGGGCTCAGTTGACATAATAGCAGAAAAGATGCTTTCATGAAAGTATGCTGATCTGTAACCGCTGTGATTCAGTGTACAGCTTGGACATCAGACTGAGGTCTGGCTTGTGCCACTAGATCAGACTCTTTCAGAGATCCACTAACTTATATTGCTTATTTATATTTCATCCAGTTATATTAATAAGTATTCATAAGCTAATTAAATCAATAAGTTTTCTTATCTTCATGCTTTCTATATTGACTTTTAAATGCCAGTGACCTTTTTTTACTTTGAAATTGTTTAAATGTGCAGAACAGTCTATTTCCCTTTTACTTCCTAAAAATCTACTTTTCTGTTCTTTTACATTATTATCTCAGTATGAGAAGTTTCCAATCCTGCAGGTTTAAATTTGGGTTTTAAAGCAAAGGAATGTAAAGAAATCAATCTTTTTACTGGTTCTAAAACTACTATAAGCATATCAATTTATAATAAATTCTATAATAATTACATGTGTAGATTAGGTTCAACATGCTGATTTTATAAATTGACAGGATACCTTGAAAAGGAATCCATCAAACGGACTTTGAAGCTAAAAAGACACAAGACTTCTATGCCAAATCCAGTATTAGGAGACATGCTTCACTTCACAGAATGCTTTAATCCAATTTATTAATTTATTTGAGGATGCACTGTATGGAGTTCTGCATGATAAATAGTATTCTAAAAATATATTTTAAAGGAGATTAATTCCATTTTAAGGGAGTATTTTGTAACCATGTCTATGCCTTCAGTGAAGCAATTGATCAGTTTTTTCAAAGACTTCTAAATCCTGTTAAAGGTAAAATTAATTGTCCAAGTGATAATTATTTTTTGCCACCTATTAATTTTCCCAGGTTCAGGAAGCAAGAACCTAGTCTGTACTTACATGTAGAAATTTGCATTGTATATGAAAAATTAGATGTGTGAAGACTTTTTTTTATTTTCATTTTTCAAATCATGCCTGTCTAATTGGCCACCCTCTCAGAAGGTTTTAGAGTTCATACACTATTTCGGATAACACGGTGCCTGCGTACACATCAGTGTGGTCTCCACGGTGAGAGCTGGTAGCAGAGATGATGTGGTTTTGTCTGGGCAGTGAGGAAATGGAAAGCGCTCTTGTCTCTGTCTGCCACAAAGCAGTTTTTAGGAGGGGACTGGCTTTGGAATCCAAAAGGCAGGAGAGGACCTGTGTGCCCCCACGATCAAAGGCTGCTTTCTGGTGAGAATGTGCAGTGAGACAGGAGCCGGCATAGATACCTCGTCTTCCCCTCCATAGCCCCGCGAAGAGGATGTTCTTCCTTCCAGCTGCAAAAACCTGTGTGCATACTTCATGTGGGAACCGTGGATGTTCCATGTGTGGGAACCAGAGCCTCACACACTCACAATTAGCTAAACACTAGCTGCTAATCCAGAGGTAGCTAGATGACTCGAGGGATTACAAGAGATTTAAGAGTGACACGTTGCTGTTTTGGAGTTTAGTGGAATTCCACTGAAATTAGTGAAATGTTTAAGTCCACAAGTTAAGTTCAGTCGTGTTTTAGTGGGGAAAGCATGAAGGGTCTGCTATCAGACCTTTCCGCTCCGCTAATTCCAAGATTTCTGAAGTACGAATACTAAGAATACTTTAGACAAAAATAAGTAAGGGTCAATGTCAAATGAAGATCTTCAGAAAGCTGTGCAAGAAAGTTTTGTGGAATTGCCTCAAAATACTTCAGTGATGTTGTTCATCCAATTATAAAAGTACTGGTCATATGAGTCAGTTTTAGGATTTAAAGGTCTACAGAAAGCTGGCAAGTATTCTGATCTGGGATTTTAGATAAGCTTATCTCTGTGGGGGGAGAGAGGGGTGAACTAACGAGTTTGAGTCAGGAGGAAAATAGGTTATGCAGATCCTGGGTGTTTTTGTGCATTTCTCCTATTCATCTGACTGTCAGTTTGTTAAATGTTAAATTATCTTCTGCAGGATGAAAATCAACATGTTTTCTACTCTGATACGTGACCTTTTAAACATTCAGTGTTTTTGATTCAGGATATTATTCCTCATCTTCCCAAGTTAGATTGAAAATGCAGAAAACTAATTAGAGGATAGATCAATAATGTCAGAATTTCACTCAACGAGCATACGGTATAAAATACTGACTTATCTAAATCACTATGGGTGATGGTTTTCTGGGAGGTGCAGATAACTGAGAAAAGAGGATTGCTAGTGAAAATGACTAAGAGAAGGAGAGATAACAAAATCCAGAGTAATTCTTCTTGTGTTTTCATGATACAATATTTGTGGAGACTCAAACCTGGGCTTCAGAATGAGACGGTAAGTAATAGAGAAATGAAGTATGAGAAGAGGGAAATATTTTCTGCTTCCAGAAGACATTACATCTTGTGAGATGAGACCCTTCAGTAATGGATTTTCCTATGATTTCTAAGAGATTAGGGATTCCAATCCAGGAAAATGGTGGATGATTTTAAGAAGAAAAGGTCATTTATGTTTGGTGTTGGATACCATTACGCATCAGCATTCTTCCCTGGGTCCTGCTGTAAGTTTCTCTGAGCTATTGCACAGATTGTTCAATTTGCTGTGCTGTTCCATTTCTTGTCTGTAAAGTAAAAATGAGAATACATCCCTTCTCCTGCCCTCTCCTCTGTCTGTTGGTACCTGTCCAAAGCACCACGTAAACTGTGCTTTGCTGTGTAGCTGTTTACTCACTAATCCAGTAGGAAACCAAGGTGAAACTCCTGTGTGTCACCACATATAGATAATAACATTGCTCTCTCTCACGACGTTCAGCTCAGAGTACTGTCACTAGCAATTACATTCAGTATTATATGTGAGGATGCCAAGACCCCCAAGGTATACAGAGTTATCTAATTATTCTACTGCAAATAAAACCTAAGCACTGATTACTGGTATTTACATACTAATAATCAGGTTTTCTGGTTGGAATTAACAGAAATGTGTTTATCCATGGATTATTTTACTGGTCATGCATACAGTTTCCAAATTACAATCTTTTGGCTGTAAATATAAGAATAAGAATGTAAGAATCTGCTGAATTCCATCAGTCAGTATTTTTAGAGTGGCAGTGCCTTTTCTTGCTTTGGGGCATATCCATGTAACCGTGCTAGCTCTGGTGGTGTAATGTGGTTACAAAAAGAGGTGGGATGTGGCTACCAAAAATCTGTCTTCCATTTGTTAATGTGTTAAGAGTAAAACAAGACCCAGGGTTGTAAAAGGATGACCCGTTAGGATCTTTTTTGAAATCTAGATGGCTCAGCATTTATGCAGCACTTTCTTTCTTCTCTTGGCCTCATGAAATTAGAGAAAGTTAGAGAAGTTAAAAAAACTTAGAGAAGTTAAAGTCATCTGGGGCCTGAAGCTGGAAAGTTGAAGTACAGACATTTGAATGCACAAATTCTCTAATGCCCCAAGTCCTACCTAAACACTGACATAGTGTCTGATTGATTTGCTGGGACGCAGGACGGATATGCTGGGAGAATGATTTTCCTTTATATGCTCCAGGCCATTTTGTCCTCTTTGCTGCTGATCAGTTTTGAGGTTGCAGCACTGGCCTGAGCAGACCTGTTAGTGTGACTTAAGGCTATTCTTACATTTTGAATAATTAGTAATAATTATTGTTATTAGTAAGAGGTAAAACAGATTTGCTTTACTTCTAGTGTTTGTTATACCAACTCACTGTTTTCCTCTGAAACCATAAGAAAATGTGATCACTTATGAGTAGTAGACTACATGCTGTCCTGGGACTTACTGCACTAGAGGACCTGTATTAGGACTGCAAAAACCTGAAGCATAAAAGCTGTATCTGAATACCAGAGGATCCAAGTACTTTTATATTATCTGCCAGAAATTCTCTTCTGGCATCAGGTGTTGCAATGCCTTCCCCATGAGCAGAGAGGATTTGTATCCCCCGTGGAAGCAGTCAGGTCTGTTCTGAGGTGTGAAGTGCAAAGAGGGCTGCTGAGGTTACTCGAGGGGCTCTGGGGGAAATGCGTGTAGGATGCAGGTAACAAATGAGAAGTGCTTCTCTAGTACTCTTTGAGTAATTGTATTTGGTGGTTCTTGTAAACTAATGCCATTTCCTTTCAACTACACTGCCTTTGTTAAAAGATGAAGAACTCTTTTCCAGTACAATTTTTGATACATTAAATTACTTTTATCCCTGCAGTTCCTTTGTCTTCAACATATCCTTTTGACTTAAGTGTATTTTTTTTTCCTGTGGCCGAACTGCATTACACTGTCAAGAAATGAGTTTGGGAAGTCCTTGCACATGTTTGGTCTTGGTTTGTGCTGTGTCATGAGTGAATTGGAAGGTGCAAACTCTGTCAACTGATTTCCATGTCAGTGAACTAACATGATAATGTGTTTGCAGGGGCAAGCTGTTGCTCAGCTCTGTTCAACTGTTCCCAATGTTACTGTTTTTGGAACAGCTTCATCTTTCAAACATGAAGCAATCAAAGACTCAGTAACTCACCTGTTTGACAGAAATGCAGACTATGTTCAAGAAGTAAAAAGGTAATTTTTATTTTCCTGAGTAAGGGTTGTATAGTATCTGGCAAAATGCTACGGAAGACGCTGGGCTGGTCATATTTATGGGAAGAGATTACGTTTGTGAGCTTGGGAACTGTAGTTCGTTCCAGACATTCCATCTGTCCACTACAAGGTATGAGATAGCAAGCATCTCCCTGTTTCCTCATAAGCAACGTAAGCTTTGTTAGTCGATGTTCATACTTGGACATCTCTTGCAAGCAAAGTAAATTAAGTGACAAAGAATAAATGTCCTAACAGAAAGATGTACTTTGCTGTTACCTGTCTGTGTAGTAGGTCACTGTAGTGCATTGAGTAAGATATTTTCAGTGTATCTGTAAGTTATCCAGATTTGGAGTTCTCTGGTGTGTTTCCATCTGCCTGGGTTTTTATCCTCTGCCAGGGATTGATATCAGAGCATGTGATGCCTGTTTTAATTTCAGATCCTTGGATTTTGTTTGTTTGCGTTCAGATTAGAATCACATCCTGTTGCCTTTTGAAGTCATTGTTTCTATTTACATGCTTTCAAATACTTTGTTTTCCAGTTTGTCTGTTTCTAGAAATTGATGTTGATACAGGTGGCAGAACTTTAGAATTGATAAGCAAATCTTAATAAAAAAAAGTCTTCTTGATTTTAGTTCTCAGACAGATAAGAATAATGTTTTCCCTTCATCTTGTATCTGTCAAAATACTAGATTATGTAGCTGGGCATAAACGAAGAAACTTCTCAAAGGGGCACCCCAAGGCAGTACAGCTGACAGGCTTCCTGTCAAACTTATGCGTTCCTCAGAGTGACGTGCAACGTCTGAGAAGGTCTCTTAGTACGAGGGTTACAGGCCCTCAAAGGGGCCTTCAGTATACAGCAGACTTCTGCCTGAGCTGTTAGCAGTCAAAACAGGTGTTGGAGGAGGAAGCAGGGTGTCTTGCCACTGTTTCTGGAGCACTCCCAAGGGCTTAAGAGAACATCTGAAATGATCCATCACAAAGGCTGTTTTACACCACAGGAAAAATTTTCTGTATGGGAAGTTTCACCAAAGGAGATAGGACTTGTCCAGCAGATGACACCCTCACCATCTTCTTAAAGCTCACAGGAATTGCAGTGCTTTTCTTTGGCCCTTTGATAGCCTTTCTCATGGGGACGCATACATACCTAAGTGTTTGCTGCCCCTGCAAGATTGCTGTAGCAAGATGAAGACTGAATTCTAACAATCCCCACTTTACAAACATTGATTCAGCAAGGAAGAACACTTGAAAACATTAATCAGAGTTCAACAACAGCCTTGATCCTAACTCTTGGCAGGGGAGCAGCACATCTGATCTAAGCGGGTATGTGATGTGGGAGCAGATACAACAGAAACCAGTGCTTGAAAAAGGAATAAAGCCCCTTTAACTTCTGATACCTTTATGGCTGCAGATAACGTTGGTTGCTTCCACCCTTCATCAGGACAGTTCTTTCTGGGAGAGTTCCCTGACTCTGTGTAACAGACTGTATCTACTGTGAGGTCAAAAGGAGACCTGGTTACGAAGGGGTGGAATTCTGCTCTATTAAGTCTGTTAAAATCCCTTTTGGTGATCCTGGATTTTCACATACTTTTCACCTCGCAATAGAACAATGAGGCAGAGAACCAGTGGGTACAAAAGACAAAATCTAGATGCAACAAACTAGTTTGTGCTTCTTTTGTGGTATAGAGGCGTGTAGTATTAGCACAATTGATAGTCCTGATGAAAAGTCAGAATTGGCACCCTGTAGAATGTGCCAATACTCTGCTTTGTTGCTCAGATCTGTGTGGTTTTTACTTTGCATTGAAAAAATAAAAGTACAGTGGCAATTCTGCGAATGCTATAAAGACAAATTGAATTTCTAGACTGTCTTTTGAAAGAATCAGTGGGGGGAACAGTGCTGTTTGTCTTGCTGGATGTTGGCTGTGTACTATGTTCTGCTTAAAATGTTTGCCTGGCCAGTGGGAAAAACTGCAGCTAGTCTGCCTTTGCCTGCCTGCTGCACAGAGTCAGGGCAGTCAGAAGGGAAGAGAAAGGCTCTTCGTCTGTTGAGAGGCTGTGAGCAGGAAGGGATGGCCCCATGGCTGAGAAAGGTCAGTGGTAGGAACCTGCTTTATTGCAGATTGCTGGGGTACTCCAGGAAGAGCTTTCATCAGGGAGCACAGTCCAACAAAAGAAAGAACGCCAAAACCCCAAACAAATGAACAAACATAAAACCCCTTCAACCCACAGAGGTGATACGGATGTGGAAATGTTCCCGGGGGATGAGGAATCCATTCAGCTGTGGAAGCCACCAAAGTCTGTTCAATTGCAAAGTCATCACTCATTTACAGTGAGAGCTCATCCAGTGGCCTGCACATAACACTTTATTACCCCACATACCACAGCAGTACCAAAGGGTAGAGTTGTCCGATTTTGCTGCTGTTTGTAACCAGTGAATGTTTGAGTGTCACCTTTGTTTTGTGAGGAAATAGATGCATTACAAGCCGTGAAGCTTTCCCTCTTTCCTGACTTCTCATTGCAGTTATTCCACTGCAGAAGGCGTGGTCATCAGGAGCTAATTGACGTTCCTGGGGGTTAGTTGTTATTGATTGCCCCTTAAGCCTTTGATAGTCTCCAGGTTGCAATTTTCTTGTAGTGTCTGCACCAGTTATTTGCATAATTGTTTAAGAGTATTAATCAGGAATTTACTACTGCTTGGGCTATTTACTTGGTTAGGAGGTAGGATATTAGACTTATATCAAACAGTGGTAGGATTTTGCAGGATGGGATTTTGCCAAACAAAAGGAACTAAAGATATTTGAGTGTATTTATTTCTTCAGCATCATATTGATATTGCATTCACAAAGCTATTTATTGGAGAATTATAAATATGTGAACTGTTTATTGAAATAGTATAAATACTTTCTGCTTTCTATAATATGACCCAATTATATCCTTAGAGCTGGGTTTCTAGCTCCTGTGACTTATCTTCATGCTTGATTTAACTCTTTGCTGATGTCTAGTTGATATAACGTCTGAAACAGAAGGACTCTTTACAAAGACATCGTTTTATCTGAGAAGAACTTTTTGCATTCACTCAAGAAGAGCTTTATATCTGTCACCTGTTTTTTGATAATATAATTTTACTGAAAGCCCTCAAAAGGGGAGCAAGATGGCTTCCCACTCGTCTAAGCCTGAAAGGCGTGGGTTGGCTAGCCCGACAAACTCACATTCCGGCACTGAAGGAGTTTGGATTCCCTTTTGATAAGGAGAAGGCTTTCATGTAGGCAAAGCCTCAGCCTTAGGGTTCTTTTTAAAGTACCTGGAAAATCCTAGTACTAAGTTAACACTGAGCCTGTATCACGCTGGCTGTCCAGTCCTGTGGATCCTTTTGCAAAGTGAGATTTCTTTTTTGCATTTTAGAATCTCGACAGATGGAGTAGATATTGTTTTGGACTGTCTGTGTGGAGAAAATACTGGGAAAGGCCTCGGTCTTCTCAAACCACTTGGGACTTACATTTTATATGGTGAGTAGAAAAAGCCAGGTACATATTTCAAAACTAAAGCTTTGCAAAGCTTAAAATCTCTTAAAATCACCCATGCCACTTGTCCCAGAACTGGAGGCTGCCATGTTACACTTTCTCAATTTGGCCATTTCCAATCAAGGAAATGTAGGGCTTTGTCAACTTGGCCTCTTTGTTATTTATTCCCAAAGTATAACAGTGTTTGCTAATCCCTTTTAAACCTGGGGAGAATTTTTTTTCTTACATGTGAATCATGGAAATTATTTTACTTATAATAAATGGTCTGCTTGTCAGCATGTAATAAGTTGCGTGTGAATGTGCTCATCTTTTACAGGTTCATCTAACATGGTTACTGGGGAGACAAAAAGCTTCTTCAGTTTTGCAAAATCAGTAAGTGTCCCAGTGTTGTGATTCTGCTCTTTCCTCTGTAGCATTTTCATTTTCATTGTTCTCATTTATCTCTACTAAGTTGTTACTTCTGATGTTGCTAAAGAGAGCATTTTTCTGACTGCAATGTCATCTGACATGTTTTCTTCTGATATGACATCTAGACAGGAATTGGATCTGTGTGTGATGCATAGTTAAATTTTTAGCTATCAGCCATATATCTCTTAGCTAAGTTTAAACTTAAACTGCATTATTTATTTACTTATGGCAGAATGTCATATCCATGGATATAGATAACTGTACTGTGTAGGTTCCTCGTCCTGAAAACAGTCAGGACAGTGCAGTGAACTAAAGGAGATATTAAAGGGATGTATCTCTTAACATAGAGCTTGTGTCTGGTCATTTCCAGCCTTTCAGAAGTTAGTTCCATACAGAAATATATATCTCAGCTCCCCATGTTTATTTCAAGTGAAGTCAAAGACATGATGATGTTGAATTTGTTTCCTAACTAATGACATCAACAAATCCGAAATTCAAATGTTTTATTTTTTATTCAGCTTACTTACAACAACAAAAACCTGCTTAGAAATCCTACAGACTGAAAAAGGGACAAATATATCAAACTGCTAGCAAGAAATAAGTTAACCAGCTGTGAAAGCGGTTCCTTTAGACAAGAAAATCAGAGGGAGAAGTCTTGACTGCAGATCTATCATATGATCTTTCTGCCAAGAGCTCATTTACAGCTTCCAGCAACAACCCCTTCCCAGGAGAAATTAGCTTCAAAAGTCTCTATATAGTTGAAAACAAGATAAATCAAAGATTGTAACAAGAAGCTATTCTTTGCCTCCTCCATTTTCTTAATGGTTATAGTGGCACAGTGTTTGTTCTTGTCATGTGTTTGTGAACTAAAACAAGATGATCTTTACTATGTGGCC
This sequence comes from Pterocles gutturalis, assembly GCF_000699245.1. Lineage (NCBI taxonomy): Eukaryota > Metazoa > Chordata > Aves > Pterocliformes > Pteroclidae > Pterocles > Pterocles gutturalis. Next base: position 59,125 of record NW_010112798.1, on the reverse strand, counting down.
TTTTAACTGTTCATATGGACACATCCAGATGCGTATAAATTGTAGGATAGGTTGGCCCAATAAAATCAATTTCAACTGAAATGTTTTTCAGGTAGTGCTGGTAGTATTGACTGAATAATATGAATAAATCGAATTAATACAAAAATAGTGTATCAAATTTTGTATAAAGGCATAACTAGTTTCTGTATGTAATTATGCTATGAAATTAACTCATCAAAATTGTATGAAAATTTTAATTAAAAATTGACCCATTCAAATAAGACTTGCTAGGAAGTGCCATCTGAATCTCAAGGATGCTCTTGGGCTAAATGAGATAAAACAATTTTATTAGATATTATGAGACTTGCTCAAATGTCACAAACAATAATGAGTGAAAAATAGATGGAAGCTGGTAATCAGTGCATAGTTTCCTTGGGTTTGAGAGAAGAGTAACAGTCAAGAGCGGCTTGTGAAGGTAGGGACACTTGCATGGTTCTCTCGAGGTAACTGAGGATAGCGGAAGCAAGCAGGGAGGTCCAAATTCCTTACTTCTAGACCCATGTCCTAAACAGAGATCTGTTCACCATTCTTCTAACACGCTAATCTCATGCAACACAAGTCTGTGTTTTACATCTGCAGGTCACTCTGCTGCATACTTTTTTGCCTCTTCTTTAAATAAAATCCTTATGGCTTCTCTTGGCTGTTGCTTCAGATCTGACAGATGAGTGGTGTATCACATCTGCCCAGATGGTTTTCTTGTGAACTTTTCTGTACATTTCTTGAAAAGTGTTTTTCTAACCCTGCTGTTGTTTATTGCTTTTCAGTGGTGGCAGGTTGAGAAAGTAAATCCTATCAAGCTGTATGAGGAGAACAAAGTCATTGCTGGATTTTCCCTGTTGAATCTGCTTTTCAAACAGAATCGAGGAGGCCTGATCAAGAGTGTGATGGATAAACTTCTAAATCTATACAACAACAAGAAGATCAAGCCTGTGGTTGATTCATTATGGGCTTTGGAAGAGGTAGGACCAAAATTTCTTCCCTCATTTTGAAACTTCTGAAATACATGCAATTTTACATGTAAAATTAGGTTTAAGTATGTTTCCTAGTTATTATTGTATTCTGCTTTTTTGTTTGTGCAAAAGTTGTCCCCAAAGCCCCTGCTATTCAGAAACTTAATGATCCAGAGATATTAATACATTTCTCTGATCAATATTTCTGGATTTTCAAATGCTCAGTGTAAAGTTCTTGAAAATACTAATAATAAGTGTGGCGTTTCAATCTTAGAAAATTATATCAGTTTCCTAAGTGTATGAAACTTCTAACTAACAAGTGCAGCGTGAAATGCGGAAAACAACTTAAAATCTGTCCGGAGGAAAAGATCTAATACATTTAGTTTCAGTTTTTTTATACTTGTGCTAGCAAGTCTTGGAAGCTTGGAGGTTTTCAGGAGGTTACTGAAAACATATCAGAGGCCGTCAAATCAGAATTCACTTTTAATGTAAGCTGAATTTGTGTAGTGCATTTTTGGTGGTTCTTTTCCTTCTAATTGCTCAGCTCTCCTTAAAGACATGTAAAGAAACTAACCTGCTGATAGCTTGGGCAGTTACAAGCCCCTGGATGAAAGCACTGTTTCCTGAGACCTTTATACTTAAGATGCTGATACATGAAGGTAAGTTATTTTTAGAAATGTGAACATACCTTAATGTATGAAGAAATGGCATGGTTATGGTAGCACTGCTGGATTAATTTTTGTCTTTTATGTGTTTGAGATGCACTGAGCCTGGCACATCACTAAGATGGGTGATCTGTGAGAGTTCTGCTGAACGTGAATTGTGGGTGTTTCACTGTATGGTTGCTATTTGGAATGTGCTGCTGCAAAATTCTGGCCATGTCAGAAATCGTTAGCTGGTGTTACCATGCATCCATGAGGAAATAGTAACCGCCAGACTTAAGACATCAGTAATAATATTGTATTTTGTTACAACTCTAAATGGGCAGGGTTTTGAGCCCAGCATGCTGTAGATTATTCAAATGGCATCAAAGGGCCACCATTGGCATGGACACAGGTAAGATATCCGAGATGTGTGGCAGGGCTCCACAGCCTGTGACAGTTCTTGGAGCAGGATGTGTTGCATGTATGTGCCTGGGCCAGCTTATATGACAAGAGGTGTACTGCCTCAGGTGGTGCTAATGTGGGAACTCTGTCTCTTTATGCTGTCACCACATCTGCCCCAGTGTGCCCCAACATGCTGCTTCATGTGGTACAGCAGATGCAAAGAGTCCAGCACAATATGGGCTCCGTTTGTTCCTCTCCAGCAACACGGAGAGGAATGACAGCTTCTCCAGGAAACCCTTATCTGTGTCTTCCCCAAGGAATCTCTTCCTGTTTCTCTGAAATGTCCACCTGCACTTGCAGTGTCACTGACAGCAACTCAGTAACACCTCAGACTTACTAGCCAGTGGCCCAGGAGTGGCATTCAGTGCTTTGCTAATTCTCACCGAACACAGTAAAATGTCAAACTGCTTGCGGGAAATCAGGTGTTTTGATACAGAGCAGCTAGCTCAGGCAAGACAAAATCCTCTGCTGTTGTCTGAAAAAGAGAGCACTTTGGCAAGCAGTATGAAATAGAATGACATGTAGGGTTTTGATGTGGTTTTTTAAAAATTTCATTATTAGATAAGTTTACAAAGTATTTTAAAAATGTAAGTGGCACAAACTTTTAGATAGGTGTTCTGCAATTTCTTTGTTCATGTAAATATGAACTTTTCATGTATTGGAGAGTAAGAAAAGGATAGTTAAAATAGTAACAATAGCTTAAAAATCTTGCTCAAGGATATAACGTTAAAAATACACATGGCAGGCTGATCTTAATAGTCAACGTGATGGTAATTTGTTGCAAGACTTCTGTTTGATAACATTTCATCCAACATTTGGCAGTAACACGCACCATCCCTGCCGTTAGATTGTGGAATGTGTAAATACATCTGTTAAAAAGCACAGTCTAGAAAACTACAGCTCATTTATCACGCCTGCTTGCTTTCTATGAGCTCTCTGGTAATTTACAAAGGAAATGTCTGGCTAGTATCTTCAGGGATATAATGGTGCTAGAGGTGTCCTGAATCGATTGCAAAATATTACTGAAATATTACTCAGGGCATTATAATTTTGGGGATATATTTTTGTGGGTATAAAAATAACTTAGGGCTGACTCTCAAGTTAATATGATACACAGAAAAATGTGTCATAGCTGGGGACTAAATGGAACCAGACTGAAGAAAGGTTGGCATGTATCTTTGTTCTGTTTTGGGAGGTTTCCTTTTTTAACTCTATAGCTCTAACATCTCCCCCCTTCAGAGTCTGACATTTGGTTGCTTTTAATTTCCTATTGAATAAGCCTGAGTTTCTCCAAATGTCTTTCAGTTGACCATTCTCAGTAGTCTTAGTAGAGCCTAAACCAATATGACCAATTTTTACCATTAATGTTTCCTGAGGAAACTTCTGGACCCTTTAGAGCATTGAGAATAAAGATGTTTAACTAGAGAGTGGCAGAAAGGTGGACTCCCTGCATGGTATTTGAAAATGAATGATGGGATAGTTTTCTATGGAAGAATATCACCATCTACAGAGACTCATGGGAGAATCTCTTTGTCCTCTGAATAGTAATTCTGCCATAGAGATGAGCTTGAATCCAGTAAGTGACATTCAAAATGAAAATATTTTAAGGAAAAATCTCAGAGGAGCCTTAACTATGGGACATCTTTCCAAATGTTTAATATTAAATACCTGAATGTATTATCACATACATAAAAGTTTTGATCTATATATGAAAGGCATGTTCCCAAGATATCCCCTCAGCTTGCCTTATTCACTCTGCATCCGCACTTGTTTTCATGTATTATTCTTTCTGCAAATATGAATTCACAAATTAATGCAGATTCTCCAAAGTCAACATGGAAGACACCTGTTTTTCTTCCAAAACTGTACTACAGTACAAATACTTCTCTTCAATCCTGTATCAGTTGCAGTAGCCATCTGTGTATCAGAGCTGAAAAGCACCTCTGCAGTCTTAGAAGATAAGTTATCTGTAATGGTGTGCCCCTTTGCTGCTTAAGTCTGGTTGCTACAGTTCCACTTCCTGCATCGTAACCCCAAAACTGAGGGCTTATTTTCTTGTGCTTGTGAGAACAGACAGAGTAAGGTTTTGTGTCTGTTTTAATACATCTCCGTGAACTCTGTTAAAAAAAATGTAATTGTTCTAAGAGCCTGGTATGGTTCCTTGAAAAGCATCTATTTCTTAATATTTTCTACAGGAGTACACAATTTGAATTTAAAAGAATATACTGATTAGAAAATATTGTAATTGCAGTGAGATTTAACATTTTAAAGTGTTTCAAGTGGCAGTAATACAGGGGTTAGAGAAAGTAATTAGATTCTCATTTGTCTGTCACATTGTAGTGTATGTTAAGTGATGTCTAGTTAATAGTCGAATAATATTCAAGATAGCAGTGTTCAGAAATTATTAGACAGACTTAGCTTGATACTTGAAGATTTATCCGAGTGTCAATGAGACCATTCTAACTGGGATATAATCCCTTTGGGTGTTCCAGTTTCTCTGTTTTAGAGCCTCATCCAAAGGCTGTGGAAGTCAATGGAAGGACCCCTAGTTTCCCTGGTCTTTGTTTTAGGATGAGGATTTCCCTGCCTCTTCAGTACAGTCTGCTTAAACAAATTTATGGATTGACTGAACAGAGAGTGGGACAGAATTTATTCTGGATGGAAACTTAGAAGTGACTTCATTTTCTTCAGTGCATCAGATCATTGCTGACGCAAGGGAGATCAAGATCTAGACTACTGACTACTGCTGTGGAGCAAAACTATTTGCGTTGGTGTGTTATCAGTTGGAGTTGGCTTGGGAAGGGTAATTTTAATGTCAAATTTACATAAATCTGAGTAAAGTCAAGTCTGTTCTCAAGTGGGCCATTAGAACCATTTTATGATGTTAATGTAAGAAAGAACTAACTAAGTAACAAAATCCACATATGCTTTAAAATGGAAGTCTGGGGAATTATTCATCGAGATGAGTGAACTCACACAATAAATTAGCTGCTGTTGCGATGTCTCGCTGTTTTGCAGCTATTTGTTTATGCATTCAAGTGTTTAAAAGACAAGATAATTTGTAGATGGTACACACTTAAAATACTGTTCTGCAGTAGAAAGCTCATTGTCTGGCAAGATTGCATTTCATTACAAACAGGAGAGTTTGAAACAGAATTAGTATTCGGTGAATATTTGTTGAGCTTTGTGATTGTTTCTTTGTTAGTAAGTACTTATCCAATCCCTAATTTGCAGTTAGTCACTCTGCTTTGTTCTGATTAATTTGTAGTGTGCATTTATGCATTAGCATTCTCCTGAGGGTCTGTGAATCTTTGGCTTTGCACAGTAGACGATTCTAGATTATGAAGCAGGATGAAAACTGAAAGTTCTCAAAATAATCTAGTGTGTTGAATAAAAATGTACATGCACTTTTCTATTAAAATTATGTTTCCTTCAGTTTTTTGTCATTACAAAAGAAGGTACATACAGAAGTTACATGCACCTTCTCTGGCGATTTACATCAGTTAAAAGTAGCACTGATAGTATGTTTAAGAATTATTAAGATACTGAAACCGGTGGAACAGAGTTGCTGCTTTCTCTTAAAAAGAGGATAACCTGATAATATCACAAGATCAGGCTGGCACCTTACAGTAGGCACTGAGCATCACCCTGTGTCGCTGTTCTGTAGTGATAATGTAATCGTGCCTTTAGCAGCTCCTTACTTAGCAAACAGTAATGCAGCAACTGTAGCCCATACCCAGGAATATACTGTGGCCCTCTGCTGCGATTGAAATCAGTGGAATCAAGGCGCTAAACACACATATAGATCAAGCCCTGTGGATTTGGATACAAGTACCGGAGGACTCTAATTGGCTGTGCGCCGTGGTCAGTGCATAGAATGTTTTTGACTGGAAGAGCCCTGCACTTTAATTTAGTTTTTAATGATCACTGCACTATCAGTCACAATTTTTTGGCTGAATTATTATGAGAGATGGTGCAGGTCTAGCTGTAAATACAATTTTTATGTAAGTGAGATGCTCTCATCTCAAAGTCGGAGCATCTCTGACTTTTTTTTTTGTAGTAAATTGCTGAGGAAAAATCAAGCTGTGTTTAAGAATCTAAACCTGAAAGGAGTACAGTGCATCTGATCACATCATAGTAACATTATAGAATACCTGTTGATACCATAATTTCCTTTAAAAGAAACATTTTCTCTTATGTTGCTCTTCTCCCATACTTTCTGTTCTCTGCATTAGCTTTCAATGTAGCTAGCATGCAAAGGAAAACAGCAGAAACCTTACACCTAAGATCACAGCTTTACCAAGTTCCAATCTGGTGACAAGAACTGGATGAAGGAATGCTTTCCATACAGAATTTATGGCAGGTTTTGGGGTGGGCAAAGTCATCAAAATGTGTCTGGTTTTAGCACTGCTCTGTGGCTTAAAAGGATTCAGGTACTGTAAACCTGTGGGCGTTTTTTTTTCCTGAACTTATCCTCATATAAATTACCATCTCAGTGCATGATCTTAAATATCAATGATATCAACATTATTCAGGGCCAGGGGATGGAAATTCAAGCCCATAATAGCAGAATAATAACAGTGAACGCCCTAAAGCAGAGACTTTGATGTCATCAAAAGCTGTTCATGCCTTTCACTGATCTTAGTTTTAGGGCAAAAAGTCTGTCATGCATCACTATAGTAAGACATAGGGAAATTGACCCGTTAGTTATGTCTAACATAGTAAGAGGGCAATCTAATAGTATCAGATCAGGCTGGTACCTTCTTAGAAATACTAAGTGCCATCTTGTGTCTTTTTTTTTTTTTTTTTTTTTTTTTTTTGGTGATGGTAATATAATAATGGTATGTGCCAGTTTTTCTCTTTTCTGCTTGATGAAAATGGATTCTTCAGCTGAACAAACAACACCTTTTTTGAAGTCAAGTGACTTCTATAAGATTTAGAACCTATATTTGTTCTTCAAGGTATGCAAAATACTCTAGATATACATGATAAAAGTGAAAGTTCATTTATAACCAAAGTAATAGCCCACCTTGATGTACAGAAAAGCATAAAAATTTACTTTGCAGTGTTATGTTGTAGCAAGAGGGAAATGGAACTCCATCTGTGAAAACTCCCATGAACATATCGGTGTTTCCTTTGCTACGATTGCTCCTCTAGTGTTACAGTGCAGAGTCTGCTTGGTTTGATCCTGCGAATATTTCTTTGACAGCACTTCATTTGCAGTTGTTAACAAACTGCTTTCCTGATTTACAGGTACCAGCTCTGCATATATACTGTCCTGTGATACTGCCACAGAACTCTTTGTTCTTCCTGTGCGTGAGATTCTCTTCCCTTTGATGGTGTAAAACAAACATCTGTAGTTCAAAGTAAATTTAAATGTATCTGTACATCACTGTTGGTTTTTGGTATCAAGACAAGTCTAACACAAGCTTAGTACAAGCTTCATGCAGACATCAAAGCTTACAAAAATGCAAGGAGCTATGTCTCACTGATGGAACAGGTTTCAAACCAGAGATGTAGGGGAAGCAGGTTGAGAAGCAAAAGCTGAATAATTCAGGGTATCTTGCTTCTATGTTCACTATCAAATTATACATAGTTGTAGGCCAAAATATCTTTCAAAATTTGGAAAGAGTAAGGGGAAAGCTATTCCACTTGAATTTTACCTCACTAACACTGAATTTAATGAACACAAGTTCTAAATAAATGAAAATTGAGCCATGTGTAAGGTGATTTTTAATAAAGACTTTGCAAAGAGTTTTTCCCAAGATGCTTATCTGAAGTAAATATTAATTAAAACTCGAAATAAGTTTGGTGCTAAATACTTAGAGGAATAAAGCATACCTTGAAAGTACTGGAGTTTAATTACACATTGCAATTTTTTCCACTCTGAAACATTATGCATACCTGATTATGGGGTCCTTGCTGCTCTTACATGAAATATCAAGTCCCTACTGAATGCCTATGTAATTTCATTCGCATTTCTTCCCCATTTAATGCTGTTTAACTGGACTTCATATTACTTCATAATTCATTCTACCCTTCCTACCTGTATCAGCAAGTGATGGCATTACCCAGTAGTCTTTCTGGCTTCACACACTGTTGATGGCAATGTGACATGATTATGATTTGATTAAAAGAGTGAGATAGAAAGAAGCAAGATAAAATTTACTCCATAATAAAGCCTCAGATACAGGACATTAGCTATGATTACCACAGAATCAGGTTGGGTAAATGAGCTGGTTTAGGAAACTCAGACTTCCCTTGTTAAATCTGTTAAGTATGTAAGCACAAGTCAGTTATTTTCAATTACTATATATTATTCATAAACTTTACATGAAATTCAAGCTACATGAATGGAATTTAATTAAGCAACTAACTTATTTCAGCTCTGTGCTTCCTTTTCTTTTGTTGTCTTTACAGCTTCTGAAGTTTAGCTTGTTTTGTCTAGCCTGCTACTTGAATACGTGTTTAAACAATTTTGCCATCTAGAGCCTTCAGAATGTTCCTTGGTGCGTGCTGAGAATATTCATGCTACAATACTCAATAGATAAATAACAAAAGAGTTGGTGGATATCTTCACTTACCTGATGCTGTGCAGCATGTTAGTGGAAAGATGATGGGTCAGCCTGACAAATCGCTGATTTCCAGTTCTGGCCTGTAGCAGCCAAGCCCCTGGGCTGTGTTTCTGCAAACCTTTGTGAATCAATGTGTTTGTCGGGGGCTCTAATCTCAGAATGGTATGTGTTCTGCCAAATTTCAGTGAGTTGTTCTGTTTCAGGCAAATGGTATCTTCATGTTTTGGAATTAAGTAGCAGACATGGAAAAGTATTTTGTCAGTATTTCTGATGAACATTGATTTGGTGTTCAAATATTGCTGTTACAAAGGTTAGAAGCCGACTAGTGTGAGACTAAACCTCTCTCAATTAACATAAATACAGCCCACAGCTACAGCACATTGCTAATCTACTTAGTAAGCACTCTGCTAAGAATTAATTAGTTATGGAGATACACAGGCAGAAAATACTTTTCTAGAAGGCATGAGACCCTGTAAGTTGAAAGTGCAGTGGTGAGTCATGATACATGTGTCTGGGTCAGGACAGATTGTCATTTCTGTTTGCCCTTGTGTGCCACAGAGATAATCACTTTCTGCAGCTGCAGGCCAAAGGAAAACAGCGTACAGGCTTGGTTCCTGATGGGTAATGTGAGGGTGGGGGGAAACAGGCAGGAAATTAATATAGGAAACATTGATAGATTCCACTGAAGAAAGTGTGCACTGTTTAAGATAAAGTAGTCACATGCTTGCAGCTAATTAAATTAGCAACAGGAGATTGTATATGGGGAAAAAAGTTTTGTCATTTATTACGAAAAAAAGTAGTAAGAACAAACCTGTTCCATGGAGTAAGCTGCTGATTAATTACTGTGAAGAAGCAATATTTTAAAGGAGTAGTTTGCTTACTGAAATATATTAGCTGGCTTTTAAGTAATAAATTGGCACACATTCCTTATGTATTGAACTGATATGGTGATACTGTACCTGTCCAAGAAAATAACCAGAGATCTAGCTAGGGAAGCTTTACCAGAGCAGAGGGGATACACTTCAGACACCAAGGACACTTTTGAAAACATCAACATGTGTGCATAACTCCAGGAGAGAGAGTATGTTTCTTTTATACTTATCTTGAATGTTTGACTCTAACGTGTTTGGTTTACACCTCATTTTTACTGTTTGTCATAGGATTTAGGCTGTTCTTAAAAGTCAGGAAAACAGGGTTTCATGGAGTCATTTCTCCATTCAAAAACAACTTCTACACTCTTCATGAAGTATTGGAGAACAAAAGCTACTTGCTTTTATACCCTTGATCCAAACGTGCTTTAATCCTTTCGTTTTATTTCTACCTGGCAGTTCAATGAAACATCTGCCTGTCTTCTCCCAGTCTTGCACGCAGGTTGATTAGATATATGCCAATACATTACATCCACCAGCAGAAATAATTTTAAATGGATTCTAACAAAGTTTACTTTATCTCCTGTTGCACAGAGTTGGTAATACTACTAACTGGCAAGGAGTTCTTAAGATTTGGAACAGCGAGTCTTTTCTGTCACTCAGAGAAATGGCTATTGGATGCCATAAATGAAAAATGCTAGATAAATAGCAGGTACTAAAGGGAAAATACTAGAAACAAAGTTTTCAAAGACACATTCAGATGTTATTTCATTCTTGTGCTATGCGCTATTAGTGTGTGTAGTTTAAGCCACAGAGCTTGTGAATGGACCCTAGGATTTTTTCCTTTGTGTCAAAAAATTCCACTCACGCTTCTTTGTTAATTAGTTGACTGGTTTGGAAAGAAAGTTCTCGGTTGTTCAAGTTGAACTGGCAGGGACTGCTAATGTGAGAAATTCAGCTTTCCTCCCAGGGTATCATGAAGGAGAAATCTGAGGTTTGTGTTAACATTTCCTAGTGATTGTTTTCATTCTCTCAGGTTTTTTTTTTGTCTCAGTTCAAATTTAAAAAGACCTATTTTCCTAGGTGCTAAGGATTTTAAAAAACCTGTGATAGAAGTAATGAAGTCTACTTGGTGATGTTGAGAGAGCTGAGAGATGTCATCCTTGTGTGCCTGGTACAAGACAGAATACAAATAATTCAGTCTCCTGCCTTTGAAACCTTCCCATTTTCAGACTGGGAACAGATCCCTGATGATTTTGGATGAGGTTTTGGCCTCTGATTTGCAAAAAATCAGACTGGTTATTTTGGGTTGTTTTTTTTTCTGGTCATAATCTATGATTCTAGTACATTAATCAAGGAATGTCTTGAAAGCCAGCTAAGGAGTCGCTGAAAAGAATCAAAAGGGAGTGGGAGATAAGAGTATGGAAAATCTCTCTATTTAAATGTGGTAGGCCTATTTTGTCTAAAAGATGTTACACTGGCACCACGGGTCCCTGTGGCCATTTTCCGTGAGTGACAGCGAGCAGAAAGGTTAATAGAGCAGAAGGGAATGAGATGCTTTCAGAGACTGCAAAATTACCGTGGTGAGAAATACCAGTGAATACGATGCTTTCAGCATATCTGCTGTATATTCTAGCTTGCATTTTTCTGCTTTTGGGGATTTTGGGTGCTTGGCCTATAAAGAAATCATATTGACATAAGCCTTTAGCTGTAGTAGAAGATGTTTAGTTGTCTGTAGACACAGAACTCTGGTAAATGAAATGAATTGGGCCTTCTTGGTTTTAGAAATGCTTTTCTAAAGTGAACGTTCTAGCTCTGCTCTTGGGATCTGCTTCTCAGTGTATCTATGTAACAGTAGCCAAAAAAAAGTAAATTCTTAGTTCCACCAGCAAAATGAAGTTTATCTCTCAGCAACTAATTGTACTGATGACTAGTTTTGTCAGACTGGTAGAATTTGTGGAAATCTCATGAGCAGTAGCACAAAATTAATCTCCTGGGCTGATGTTTTAAATATTTTTTATTTTCATACTAATACTCTAATTAGGTCACTAGATTCTCTTTGTTGCAAAGATGACACAAGTTTTGTGTTCTATTTCGTACAACTTTGCCAATATCATAAGACAGTAACGATTCCTTTTTTTATCTACAAGACTTGTAGATAATTTTTTTTTTCCCTGAAGGCAGTGAAAGTTGGTCAGGGCCATGTACGTACTCAGTCGTAGTAGCAGCACACGCTATGTACAACTGTGTGTGATGCCACCTGATTACTAGGCTGTTCTGATTTGGATTTTTTCTTTTTTGTTATCCAAAATTTGCTGTCATGTGATTTTTAAAATCTTAAAGCTTTAAGATTTTATAACATTTTAAAACATTAATGCATGTTATGATTTAATTATTTTCTAAGTGTAATGGGGAACTTTAGTTGGAAGCAAGTTTACTTTTCTGGTTTACATAATTTTTCCCTGAACAAAATGCAATAGTTGTATCCAAAATAACCCTTTGTTTTAGTGCATGACAATCATTAATCAAGATAAATGTTCTCACCTAATGAAAATGGCTCATATATTCTTTTCAATCCTTTTAAACACAGATGAGTTTTAAAACCAAAATTACTCTTGGGCATTGAGACATCTTTTAGCATAATATAATCCAAATTTAATATGATAATTGAGAGTTTTATGTGGTATTGTAGTTTAGTAATGATATTATTGCTCATTACAGATAATGATATAAATTAAGACCAAGGCAACAAAGCAGATATATTGTTAATACTAAAAAGTTCCTATATATATTAGCCTGCTGTGAATGATTGAACACAAAGATATTTTGTAGGGCAAATCTGAATGTTATGATCACCGACTTGGAGAAAACAACACTAAAAGAAAGCAATGTAATTTAAGATTTTCAAATGAGCAACTGATTTCCCAGTGTTTTGATTTTACTGAATATGCTAGTTTGAATATCAAAAATGGGGTTTTCAATGTGGTATTGAATGTGCACACACTTTCCAATGTAGGCCACATCTGTATGAAATAAAGCCTCACACAACACAGAAAGCTCCAAATCTGTGTTTAAATGCATTCAGTTGAGTATAATAAAGGTTCTGTAAAAGATAATTCCTTACCATCACGAAATACCAACAACCTTGAGAAGAACATGAGATTTTTTCTATTATATGCTATGGTTATGTCCTGGGTAAAATATCTTAAAGATCTTACACCTTCCTGAGGAAAAAGAGCATATCCTTTGAATTCTTTAGCAGAAGTAACACAATGCTGTATCATTTCCTTCACTTTGAAGGAAACATCGAGTGTAATTCTAAGAGTTCCTGCAGTTAAGCCTACATTAGCCTAGAGCTAACAAAATGTGTGTTATTAAAGTTCTTTCCTGTTTTCCTGAATTATTGTAGCTAATATATGCACCACTTGCTTTTTTTTTTGCAAGTCTAATTGAATTAGATTAGAAACTCTCAGAACATCACTGAATCAGCTATCACAGGAATACTTCTGCTTTGGTTCTCTGGTACCAATTACAGAGCGGGTTGATTTCAGTCAATACAGTGGAACGCTAAGCTGAATGAGTATTCGCACATGGGCATTAAACTTGTAAACAAAATCAATTTTTATGGCAATCCCATTGGTGCAGTACTTATGTGGAGTTAAGATCTTTAATATAGGCTTAGAATGACACATTTTTTAACAGTGCCAGGAGAGAGAGTAAGTAATAAAGCAAATAGGACTGCAAAATATATTGTGAAACTGTCAACTAGCAAAGATAAATTCAAATGCCTTTCATCTTACCTAGCCGAACAATTTCAATCTTACTGTAAACTGATGTAGCTCAAACTGAGGGATAAGGATGAATCATACTCTCTAACATTACAACTGTATTACAATTTTAATGAAGTTATGGAGTGGCACCCAATGGTAAGATCTAACTTAGCTTCTTGACTAATAAAAATAAATGACAATGACTTATAATTAGATTTGCAATTCTCATGGTACTATTTTCTGAAACAAAAAAAATATGCAAGAAATCAAAGGAGAAATATTTTGTCATTTGGATCTTTAGAGACCTTTGGGATTTACTTTGATGAGTTTCAAGAATTCACATAATTGGCTAACTGATTAGGGATGGATTTTATTGGAGAGAATCCATTGTTATGAAAGAACTTCGAATTTTTTTTCAAAGACACAGTGTTAATGTGCTCTTGTAATCCAATCCTAGTTGGTGGATTTGTATGTAAAGCTTCCCAGACTTTGGAAATTATAGTGTCAAGACTTTTTCATGATTATGTCTTTACTATCTGGAAGACTGAAATGTTTACTGTGTTTTGTAACGAGTAAGTTTAGTTCCCATGGTTTGGAATAGTGGTTCTGGAGTAGAGCACAATTTCTTCTCCACAGTAGTAATAAAGGAGGACTTAAAGTTCCTTGGGATAAGCAGGCAGGTAGTACAAGAATTTCTAATTTTTTATTACTTATTTTAAGATCCCATATTGTGAAATAAAGCTCAAAATAGAGCTCAAAGGGTCTGAGGAATATGTAATAGAAAGTCTTTGGGAGTAAAACTATTTGACTCACTTGAATTGTTTAGAAAAATGTGATTAAAAGTTAGAGTGGCAGAAGTCATGTTGGTCACAGGTTTTGTGCCTGACTTCCAAAAATATCACCTGCCATTTGGGAATGGTGGAGGAAGAAGCACATGTTTTTGTGAGACAGGATCTTATTACAAGGTTCAAAAAGTAGAAGCAAGCTAGGCACAGTCAGCAACCCCTGATACTGCAAGGCAAAGAAGAAAGGCATTGACAGGGAAGGTTAAGGGGTGGGGGGAAGGAAACTACTGTCCTGCAACTTGCAATGATTTAAGTCTGGGTTTAAAAGTGTTGGTGAGATGACACTGAAAAAATCAGTGGTGCACTTTGTTGTAAAGACAAAGAAACCAAGGCATGTAATGATCTTTAAGGTCCTTTCCAACCCAAACTGTTCTATGATCTAGATCATAGAGTGCCAACTCCCCTGCCATGGGCAGGGACACCTCCCACTAGCCCAGGGTGCTCAAAGCCTCATCCAGCCTGGCCTTGAACCCCTCCAGGGATGGGGCGTCCACAGCTTCTCTGGGCAACCTGGGCCACTGCCTCACCACTCTCACAGGAAAAAATTTCTTCCTAATATCTAATCTAAATCTCCCCTCTTCCAGCTTATAACTGTTCCCCCTTGTCCTCTCACTATATTTCCTGATCAAGAGTGCCTCCCCATCTCTCCTGTAGCCCCTTTGCAGCACTGGAAGGCTGTTAGGTGTCCCCGGTGCCTGCTCTTCTCCAGGCTGAACAACCCCAAGCTGTTATATTCTGGTGTAACTGCATAAATGTGCAGAAACATGATAGAACTGGCGTTGATTCTTGATAAATGCATGTCCAAGAATCACCTAATATTTTTCAAGCTGGTTTGTTGGGTTCCCCCCACCCCAGCAAGTGGCAGTGTTTGTGCCCATTTGCCCAGAGGCAGAGTTAAGATTTGGATTGACTTGGAATACCTTGCAGCTAGTTAGCTCAGAGGCAGTTCAGAACGTGGTGTCAAATAAAAGATTCTTCAGTCTTTAAATAGTGTCCTGCAAGTGTCTAGACAGTCTGTGTGAAAAGCTGTAGTTCTGGAAGTCTTTCAGACTTGGAGTTCTTGTATGGCTGTGAAACAATGTAGTTCCAGAAAGGCTGGCTGATCTTTCACTTGTGTGTGAAGAGGGATGTCTGTTTGCCAGATTCCCACAGAGAAGTAACCAGATGGGGTTGCTGCTGCAAGGCTGTGCAGAGGAGATCAACAACATTCACCTTCTCCAGTCTAGGCATTATAATTAGAAAGACAACACTACAGCTCTACACAAAGCAGAATGCTTATAATGAAGTCTGCATGTTCTGGGGTGGAGGAGGGGGAGAATTTAATGACACTCTAACTGTTAGAGCATGCTTAAGTGAAAGAGAACAAATGAGACATACTTGTGGTTGGTGCAGTTTTTCTCCAAGTGTTTTTTCAAAGAGATCCCAAGGCAACATTGCTAAGGCGTTTAAAAACTGATGTCATGGAGCTTGATGGACAATAACAACATAAAATGTCTTTTTTTTTTAATTGCATAGTGATGAATGTCATAAACTTTATTTCCTGCCATAAATTGTTAAAACAGATTGTGATGAAATACAGGAATACACCAAAGTGAACCTTATATATGGATTCAGTTTAGGCAGGAGACTGCAGCATCTTAACCAAAGACGGAGGGCCTGTTTCTTTTGCCTGTGACTGCCAAAGCTCCTTTGCAGCCAAAGGAATTTTCCCCGGTGTAGGAGCTGCTGCTGTGGACCAAACCAGACCCAGTAGGGTGGAATCTCAGCCACTACACTTCTGAATACCCCGAGGTTCAGGGGAGTCTGGGGCATCATTGTGTGCACAGTTGGCTGCAACTTACTATAGGATCTGTTATTGCTCAGCATGAAGAAAGGTACCATGAAGGTGACCAGTTCTGAGCTCCTCTACTCGTGGGTTTGAGGTGCTTAAAGCCACCTTCCCAGTATAAATTGGGACCATGCTGTCATAATTTCTACAAGCAATCACAGAGTCTTAGACAGCAGCTGGGAATCGTTGGTTCATGGGGATGTAGTGGCAACCAGAAGTGCGATGTAGGAGGGATCTCCCTTTGGTTAGTGGATTTGAGGAACTTTTTAACTTCATCGCAATAGTTCTATATCCCTTCCACAAAACACGTCTCCAGATGGGTTAATCTCCGTATAGAGTCAATGTAATTGTATTGTGCTATCGACTAGACAGACTGCTGCAGGGTCCAGGGTTCTGGCTTTATTGCTGCTCTAAAAAAAAAACTATAGTGCTGAATCCTTAAAGCTTCATCCTGATTCACAAGATGTGGCTTTTATGCTCAAGTGTGTTCCAGGGATTTTTTCACCAAATCGCTACCCTTCAGAAGCAACCCTTGACTTTGAAAGTAACAAGCTAATTATTTTCCATATTAATGCAGAAAAAAATCCCTTTCTTTTCAAGCTTATGTTAATAATAAGTGATAATGAGAAAAGCTGTGCTGTGCCAGTTGAAATCAAAAATAGCTTTATTTCTCACCCTGTGCGGGTTATTCTAAGGTAATTCACATAGTCTTTGAGATGTTCTTTCTATAGCACTTCTCTTGCAACCAAAACACTACCCCTGAGCTGTCCTAACTTACTGGAATTCTCTGCGTTGGTGGATCAAATTTCAAGGTCTTTTCTCCTCTTTTATCAATTTGGTGGGAGCTTTCCCACATCATAATCTCGGCACTGTTGTTTAGTACTTCTAAATATTTAATTTGATGTTGGTTCTGTCTTTTTTTCTGCTTTATCCCTGTTGGCTGGCAAGATTTGGCTCAGTTCTGTAATTACAAAGCTTTAAATCTCTTTTTCTTTGTATTTTACTGAGGCAAAACAAATGCCCATTGACGTCAGCAGGAGCTTATAGGAATAAGAAAGAGTGAAAACAGCACAGTTCTGCAGCTGTAGCTCTCCATCTAAAAGACGTATAACTTAATAGATATCTTCAGCAGCTGAGGGAGGACTCGGAGTCAGAATTTGCCTGTAGCGTCACTTTTTATTCCTTTGACATTTTTCTCATCTTGGGTCTGGTTTTAGTCTTGCTGCCATGGCAACATACAGTGAGGCTAAAAGGTATTCCCAAGAAAAGGTCTCTCCTCGCTGACAGGCAGCAGAAGGGAATAGAGGCCAGAGCTGCTGTTTGCAGCTGTGAATAGCAATGGGGGAATGAAAGGGATTGTTAAAGTACTTTCTATTTGCATGTATGCAAGCAAAACCGTTGGTGCAAAAGTTCAGCATAACAGAGCATAAAGAGGTGAGTTGGATAAAATATTTTTTATTTCAGGTGGATACTAGCAGGATGACATGATACGTTAGCTTCACAGCAAGGAAACAGACTCCGTCATTCAAGTTATTTTCCTACTCCAGTGTCTAAAATAATCTTATCAGCTCAAAATAGTTGCTAACGATAGTAACTTTTTAACACTTAGCAGACTATTTTGATTGTATCCATGTTTTCCCCATGCATTTTTCTTTTTTTCAGTAGGTGTTTATGAAAATGGGGCCCCAGATACCCTGAGTCTGATGTGTGATCTTGCATATGCTCCGTGCTTGATTTCTGCATGTTGAGAGCTGGGTGTATTCACCATGGGCAGGAATAGAGCCTCTTCAAAATCCTGTAAATATTATGCTGCTTTTCCATCTGTCTTGCAAGATGCTGCATACCCTCAGCTTCCAGGAGAACAAAAGGAGTTTGAGAGGTCTCTTTAGAATTAATGGTGTAGGTAAGAGAAGAGATTCAGTCTGGGAAAGAGGATAATCCAGGCCAATTGCAGATGGGGGTTTGCCAGCTTCCACATACTCAGCTCCCATGCAAACAGGTAGTTTTTAGATTTTGTCACAGCAGTTAGGTCAATTAAATACCAGAAGCACTTTGCTGCTAGCTGTTCTGTTACACAGTGCAAGGAAAATATTCTTATCATGAATGCAGATTGTTCCCATGGGAAATGTGTTGTGGTCAATACAGGTTATTCCATTGCTCCTGAGGGAAATAATCCCTATCACCAGGGTGGTTTTATCCAGGTAACTGTCTGCGGTAGGGTAATTGTCAGTAATCACACCCAGGCAAACAGCTTTTCTACAAAAGCTTCTACAGAAAACAGCCTGAGAAAGGAAAGTATTGCAAACTCTTAAAAAAAAAAAAAATTAAAAAAAAGCTTCAAAAAAAGTCAGAAATACTACTCCACTAAATCATATTGCATGAACATGAAACATTTCAAGATTAGCAAGGAGGAAATATGCCAGCAAAACACTAGGTCTACATTTTGACAGATGTCACTCTTGAGAGTAGAAGGACACAGTCATCAGTGCAAAGGAGCCCAGTGACTGCTTGCTGTGTGCGTCACAGGGTAGCCAGAGCCCCTGTGTCCTGTCCCTTCTCTTAGCTCAAGCCACATTGACAAAGCTGTGGGAAATGTAGCCTACAAGGGACATTTATTTTTGCTTTGTACTTCCCATGCCTTAACACTCTGGCACAATCTGCCTGGAGTAGTGTACCAGTTCAGTTCCCTCGGAGCCACCAGCAGGCTAAAGAACTGTTATCCTTGGTTTCTTCAGTTTCCTCCCAGCCACCGACCAAAGCGAAACAGACATAATCCAGAAGACAGACACTACGTGATTTTTCTTTGTAGGGAGTGCTGTGCTCAGTTTTAAAAGCCACGTATGCCAATGACATGAAAGAGAACTCTTCTCCTGGTCTGAGAAGAGCATCCACAATTATAATGCAGCTCACAATTCATATTAAAGACACCATAGCTTTGTAATAGACCACAGCAGTGAGTCTGATCATAAAAATCATGTTTGCCTTATGGCACTAATGAAAGCTATAGTATTAAAGCTTTGCTTATGCTTTATCTCAGCTAGAATAGACTGCAGTATGAATCTTTTTCTTCATTACTGCAAACAAATGATGCTTAAATATTATTGATATTAGTGTTTGTAGTTCTAATGGAGATAGCTCTGGGCTCATTGAAATAATGGCTGTTATGAACAGAACAGATACAGCCCTAGAATGAAAAACAGGAAAGTTTTTAATTGAGATTATTCTTTCATAAATCTGAACAAGATTTGGATCATTACCTGTGACACTTGGGTTGCCAAAGTAACCTTGACTAGCCAGCTAATGTTTGCATACCGCATGACAGCATCACCATGGAGATCCTGCCCATGTGATTTTGCAGACATGATGCAGTTGCAGGCTTCTCAGACACACGACAGTGAGCAAGAGAGGAATTAATTACTGGTAAGGAATGCTTTTGCAGACAACTCTTTTCTCTCTCAGAGAGAGCCTGCATGGAAGTAATGCAGAAGCTAAACTTACTGTTTTACCTGCATATAGAGGGCAGGGGTAATAGGAGGAACCTCTCTCACCTTCCATAAGGAAAATACTGAATTCTCGTAATGGAAAATTCATGCTCTGCTGACATTGGAGGAGGGGTCAGAAAATGCTGGCCTGTGTGAAAACTGTGTTTGAAGGATAATATTCATTTACAGAATGTACATACAAGTGATTGAAGTAATGAACACTACTAGTATTCCTTTATCAGTTGAGACTTTATCCTCTCCCAATACCTGCTCTTCTCACTCACCTGCAACCTAGTGAAGTCAGGGAAGTTACAGCAGTGGAACAGGGGGTGAAATTTGTTCATATACATAGAATATTCCAAATTCTTCTCAAAAAGTAGCTGTTATGCTGTGTGCTTTACTTTCCAGCATCTACTGAACCTCACAACAGCACTACGAAGTAGATTTTGGACCTATTCTGCACAACAATACCAAACCAAAGACCATGCTGAGCATTAGAAAAATCCCATGAGATAATCAAATATCTCTTTGTCTTTTCCAACCTATTTCTGAACCAAGGCTTCTAATTTTTAAGTTCTAGCACATGATTAGATGATTATCTAAATCCCTTCACTACTTTCTGCATTTCTTGTATTTGATCCCTACATTGTTGCTATTTCTTTATTTTCCTGAACTTGAAAGTTCTTTTATTGACAATAAAGCAAACAAACAAGCACACAGAACTTTCAAGAAGAGACATGATTCTGTTTCTGATTGTTGAGCAGGCTAAATGAGTCTTCCCTCCTTTTGCCACGTATTCTTTGGAGAACAGAAGTAAGAGACCCTCAGGATAAAGGTATTTGCTGTTGCAAAATGCTTTGTTCCAGCTCTTTTATTTATATATAAAATTGTCTGTACAATGACAGAAGGTTAAAAAGTGCTGTTACTCTTTCTGTGTGCTACAGCTGTGAGTAGCAGGCTTGGCTATGATCAGGTGGGGGTGCTGTTGACATGATGTACACACACCCCTAAGAAGACACAGTCCCTGCTTCCGTAGCTGTCCAAGAGCATCACGTGGTGTGAGCCAGTAGGTGAGGGAGCATGGGGTAACTGTTACATGACTATGGCAGCTACTCCTCAAATAACGAGCTGTTTGCAGCCTCCCATATATGCACCAACAGAGACTTAGGAAGAATTTGAGAGGTACAGTGATATTACCATTTTGGGCATAGCTGTAAAGAATGACTAAAGCACCAGCTCTGGAGATGTCTTTGTTGGACTATCTCTTACGTGTAAATGCAGCACAGGAAAAGTCATGCAGATGCTTAAAATAATACTGGGTGAAAGTGCTCATGGTGATGTGGGCAGAAAAGACTTGGGGTGATGGCCACATGCAGAGAGTAAATGTTGCTGCTTATGTCTTCGCTTTTACTCTGAAGGATTAGCTGCAGGATTAAAGAAGGAAGGGACAAAGCTGCCAAAGCAAGACTTTGGGGTGATCTTTGCAGTGTGGGTTTCAATGGAAGAGGGGATTATTTCATGGCTAGAGGGGAAGAGTCTTGACATGCTGGAAGGCCTGGACATTTTCAATGTGTAAACAGAGGACAAAAGGTGATTCTTTGAGATGATGTGTGAAAATAAACAGCAATATTGAACCTAAAGGTGTGTAACTAATGAGAGGGGAAAATTACGGTTGTAGATCATAAACTAAATTGATGCTCTGTTCCACCAGAGGAAGAATGTCCAGGAGGTAGAGGACATTCCCTCTATTTGGGTGCTGAACACCTTTTGACAACACGTGATGATTCAGCATTAGAACAATTGGTGAATTTGACCGATGATACTAAGATAATGGAACTAATTTCACTTCTAGTTTGGATTAAATTGGTAACCTTGGCATAAGATTCTTTAGCCTTTCATACCTCGGCCTAATTTACCAAAAAAGGGGAATGAAGGATTCCTTTACTGTAAGCAGAAATCCTTTCATATGCATCAGGGAAACCCACTATCACCAGAGGAGCCCAAGAAAAGAAAGTATACCATCGTGTGCTGCCATTCAGTAAACTTGCCTTACCTGAGAGTGGGGCAGTAAAGAAGTCATCTGCAAGAAGGAAACTGTTATCTGTAGATAGCATTTTGTGCAACAAACTGCATTCAACCTCATGGAGTTAAAAGAATATCCACTTTTCTATTGCACCAGTGCCTTTCAATTTTTTTTTTTTTTTTTCTAAAGTAAATGTATAACTTCACTAAAAAAACCTGATAAAATTCATTATATTACTGAGCTGAACAGCTTCGTGTAGGATGATGAAAGCATTATGTTTTGACATTTCCACTAGGAAGTTTTTCCATGGCATGTTGCCTTCATTGTTTCTCTCTGCTAAACATCATTACTAACACGGGCCTAAAGCCCCCAATGTGTTATCTTGGCATAGTGAGCGGTTTAGTGTTCCAACTTTGCAGTCTCTCTTATTTTACTCCTGAGATTGGTTCCTTATAAGAGCCAAATACAGAAATGGATCATTATGCTTAAAATAATATCCAAAGGCTTGAAAATAGCATCCGTTTCTTAGGCAGGCTGCATTTATTTTTGTGAAATAGTGCAACAGATAATTAATAATGCGTTTTCCATTTAACTTTCCCTATATTTATTTACAAAGCAGTAGTCTGCTTTTGCTATATTCCAACAAGAAAATGAAGCTCCAGAGACAATGGAATGTCAGCATTTATGAATACCTCAGTAGAGGTTACTGTTGGCTCTTGTTTGCAAATGCAGAACAACCGAAAAATTGGTTTGAAGTAAAATGGGTAAATAAGTGGAGGCTTGACTATAACAATACAAAGTTGAAGCATAATTGTTTGCTTCAGGCATATATTATTTATAAAGCATCAGACTTACATCCAGGAAAATGCCTCTATTCAGGAATTTTCCAAAGTAATCATGTTCTCAGTACAGTTTGCAAGCTTGTTCTGGAATGGGGATCCAATGTTAAATCATAACATACCTTTCGTAAGGCGCTGCACTCCTCGCTTCATCTCAGTTCAGTTGCAGGCTTCAGCAAATTCAGCAAAAAATGTCATGACTACCAGGACAGTAGAGGCGGAGACCTGAAATGAATGACTTAAGATGAAAAGCCACCAAGAAATCTATTTTACTAATGTCGCATGGGGAAACAAACATGAAAAGTCCAAGAACCCAGGAAGAAAACTAAGGCAGGTGTACAAGTTGCATTTCAGGAAAAAAGTTATTTTAGTCAATGTAAAATGGAGGGATTTTAAACACTCCCATCAAAAGCTATGGAAAAGCAATGGAATCAGAAGCTATCTGCAAATAGCCAAATGTCATAATCTGATGGCGTGTTATGTTACTTGCTCTGTCTGGAATATTCCTTTTTTTTTTTAGTACTTTAGATTTGCAGAAATTATTTGAGTAAAAAAGTGTGTTGTGGCTGCTATTTGTAATTTTAGTATGAAGATCTTTTTTCTGCTTTGAGTGGTTACAGGTAATAACATGCTTGATTTTGTGCTTTTTTACATATCTTTCTCACGCAGAAATGTGTTGCAAATTAGTCGGGAGTGCTGACAGCACTTCACTAAACTTATGTAAGTCATTTGTGGATATAATGTGATTCCTAAAAGAGCTGGTTTCTTAGTTGCAGTATTAGTACTTTACTATTTTAGAAATGCTAGTAAGAAACCAAAATAATTTTTTGTTTCTTTTTTTTCAGTACAAGCTTGTACTTTATTTTAAATTAGAATTGCTATCAGCTCATTAATGACGGAGTGGCTACAATGAAATCATGCCATGTTCCCAGTGCATACACTGCTCTTGTATTCATCTGAGGAAAATAATTTATGGCTGTCATTATAGTGTATTCGCTTTTGCTTTTAGTGAACTAAAAACTTTACAAATCCTATGGTCTACCATGAGGAGCTAAAGAAATATGGAAATCTGCCTTTCTTTTAGAGATAGAATTTCAATTTAGCATGTAATTGCTACAAGGAACAGGAAGTCTTTTGTATCTATAATACCATGCTCTTTCTCTTTACTGAGTCCAGTGCTATTGTGATACTATTAAATTAGCTGTTTTGTTAAATTGAGGCTATGTAAGCATCTCTGTGAATTGCAGCCTAGTTTAAGACATTCATTTTGCTGCAGTGACAACTTAATTTTTTTACAAAAAGATACCATTTTAAAATTCCACAGAGAAACTTTAAAAATTATTTCATTTTTGTGTTTTCTTTTTCTGGCTTATTTTGGTAACAGGTAGCATCAAGACCTGCGTATCTCTAATTTCAATTTACATAATCAAGTCTTTCTAAAATTATATCAATATCCCCAAATCCAATAGAATTAGCAACACTGAATGAATCATTTTAGCAGCCTATATTGGAGAGATATCTTTAAAAAATCTGACAAAGTAAAGACCAGAGTAATCTTTTCCCCATCACAAAGCACAGAAATAAACACTCACACAAACCACACAAACAGAATACACCAAAATACATGCAGCAGTCTAGTCAAAGCATTGTCCTGAGATGTGCTGAGATCTTCCCGGTGATTTCTTTGTGTTGCTCTTGTATGAACTGGACAGGATTATAATATTCAATAATTTTAATTTTTTAATCAGTAAAGGAAGGTTGCACAGAATGTTGCATGTCATTACCGCAGCTGCAGTATCATCTCTGAATTTGCAAACAACTACTGTCACAGCCAGTTATTGTCAAAGTTCTCACTGGGAGGAAAAAGTACTGAGCTTTCTCAATCCACCTTTTAAAAATCTGTTAGACCCACATGGGATTCCAGACTTAGTCATCATCAGAATTTCCAGAATCCTACTCTTTACTGTATCTCATTATCTGTATTGTGTTTGAAAGCCCATAGTGCTCAGATGTTTGAAAGTAGAAATACAAGGCAGATATGTTTCCCCTGAATCTAGAACCCAGTGTGCCTGATCAACTTGCTTTTTCCTTGTTTTTCTGATTTAGTTTGTATGTAGACTTTTAAAAAACTAACTTTTTGCAGTACTTCTCTATATAAAAATTGTTAGAGGAGGTGGCGTTGTTACAGCTTGTTTTTGAAGACAGAGAAGATCTAGTCTGGTAGATGAAACCATTAAACGGTATTCTGAAAGTTACCATTGTTGGTTAAGATAAGTGCCTTGACTTGATTTTGAAAATATTTGAGGCTGGAGAAGATGAGCCTGTTTGAAGCAAAATAAGAAATTTTAAAGTGGACATGATATCCAAATTTCATGATACTTTTGAGGAGTACCCCAAGAGAGACACTACGGTGGTGCTGGAGAGGGTTCAGTACAGCTGTTGGACTTTATACTTCCAGAGAACACAGCTGTCGTGAAACCTCTTTTAGAACATTCTCTGACCGGTAGCATGAAGGTATTTCTGCTCTTCCTCTCCTACTAAGGTCTATTGACAGTAATCATTGCTCTTCCCGGTATGATACACAATACAGATGGACAGAAATGGCTCTGATCCAAGAGAAGCTCTGAGATCCCAACCATAACATCCCCCCAGGAAAATGTAGTTGAATAGGCTTTTTCACAGCAGGCCTCCGTTGCCAGCTTTGTGACTTTTTTTTTTTTAATTCTGTGTTTGTATCAAGACTCCTTTGAAGAATTCTGTTGATAGCATTGGTAGTGTAACACCTCTTTAAACATGCAAGTGTGCATTAATAGATTAAAATTTTCTAAGAAATGTTAAAGCTGCTAGATTTTGCCTGTAATGCTAACACTCCCAATTAAGCTCTATATATTTTATACTCCTCGCCTCTCTGCTTGGGTCCAGCAGAGTGGTATGAGGAAGGAGCTTGTAGAAGGCTCAGAAAATCTGCAGCACTTGGGGGATTATGATGGAAAATGAGAATCTGAATATTTCTCACAAGGCATGGTAAGCATGACTTGTAAAGGACCTTGAGGTACATTGGTTTTGTCTTTCTAGACCATGTTTTTTGTTTTTGAATCAAACTTCAACCGCTTCAGAGAACCTTCAGTAAATTCCAGAATTTCCACATGCCTGACTGTACTACCAGTTAAGCCTGGGTCTGATTTTAACCAAGTGCAGGGTGATTTCACAATCTTCATTGGTAACGTGCTCTCAGGCACAGACTGAGCATAAGCTCCATATGACACTCTGCGAAAGGCAGACTATACACAGCACTTAAACGTTCACATGAAAAAGTAAATGCTTCTCTGTAGCCTACATAGAACAACTTAAGCCTTAGCCATACTTGCACAGCAAATAAGGCTTTTCATGTTCTCTGCCCTTTATAGTATAAGAGGCACCTTGGGAAACAAGTAGTTGCAGCCTTGGTTGAATAAGTGGACTGTTAGCAGCCATAAACATAAAAATTACTCATTTATAAAATAGCTCATGGTCTCCTAACTCAGACATAGCGTACTGAATGGAATTGCACTAGTACAGAATTTGACTAACTAGGTCAGTTGTATCAGCTCTTCAAACTTTTTTTCAATTTTTTTATATATTTTAATAGCTCCATCTGGATGCCATAGCCACTATTATTGTTATAAGTTTTATCGTTCCCTTTGCCTCTGCCTGCTGTTTGCATTTGCAAGCTACTTACAAGTGTCCTGGAAACAACTCCTGAACCTTTCTCCAGAGTCTTAAATTTTATACTGTGCATGTGAAAAATGCAGGGAAAGCACATTTTCTCAAATTTGCCTTGCTAAATATGATATGGTACAAATTAAAATCAATGTTGCATGCCCCGCTTTCCACATAATGTTCTGGTAATAAATTTCAATGGACTGCAAGTGTGTTTGGTGATTTCTCCAATTCTGTCACATCTATGTTGGTTATTTTTGCTGTGCTATAGACTCCTAAAAGCTTGATTTAGCTAATAAGTTTCATAAAAAATAATATAGCTGCTGCTTCTTCAGAGTCTTTCTTGGGTATTTTTGAAGGAATATTGTTCATAGTGCAGAACAAGCCTATTTATGCTGTAAAGTAACTTC
The DNA here is from genome assembly GCF_000699245.1 of Pterocles gutturalis. NCBI lineage: Eukaryota > Metazoa > Chordata > Aves > Pterocliformes > Pteroclidae > Pterocles > Pterocles gutturalis. Next base: position 32,690 of record NW_010112798.1, on the reverse strand, counting down.
ATAGAAGTTATTGTGATTTTGTGTAGTACATTTAGAGGTCAACCTTCTGTCCAGTGGGGTTCGTAAGATTGTGTTTTCCAAGGTTAATTTACAGTTATGCCCTAAGTTGGAAAGTCATTGTGTTTTGCAGTGCAATTTTTCTTTTGTTCTAACAGGTTTTTATTTTAAGTCTGATATTTACTAATTGAGAGAACCACTTGGCAAAATTAAGGTTGTAATATTGAGTTCACTGCAGCCAGCTTTCAAAATAAAGGCTGACAGATGGTAAAGACATTTTATGCCCAGCATCCATTACATTTAATTGGAAGTTGAAAGCTGTATTCGCTTAGTATCTTTAAGAATCTCATACCTCCTTCTGTAGTAGACATTTAGTAATTATTGTAGGTGCCTGGACCCCAATTCAGGCTTTTAAATGTACTTTGGGACACACCTGTTCCCAAGTCAGCATATTGTTTCAAACTTCTATGCCATTATTCTTAAAATATTCAATAAAACTATGTCACAGATGGTAGATCCTATTAACATGAAACTGTTTCTTGTCTCAACATATCCTGCTATGCCAGCGAAAAATAATGTGATGAGGATATGAAACAGCCTTCATGTGTACATTTTCAGTTCCTGAAGTTTCTAACTTACACACACTCGCGCACACACACACACTCTTTCAGTTCATCAACACTGCACTCTCATGAGTTCTGAGAGTTTATACATCAAAATAAAGTCCTCTCCAGTGCACTAGTAAGAAGAGGGTTTTGTTCCTTTCTCACGTGCAAATTGCAGCCAGGTGTTAAATGTCTACTCTTACGTGATATCCGTAGGATGCTACTTCTGCAAAATTTTTTAAAAATTGGAAAAAAAGAAGAAAATAAGTACTCACTTATGCAGTGAGAACCACAATATAGCCTTAATCACAGTCACTGACTGGGTTTGACATTCCCTCTACAGGAACAAAAAAGAAATTAATTGAAAGTATCCTAGGTCAATTAGAAAAACAATTCATACTTTCAGTGAAAGTAGGGGTTTTTAATAAATATTCTGCAGAGAGAAAAGTCTAATGAACAACCTGTAAGGATTAACTCCCTGAGCCTGTATATCTCTCTGCACCTCGACTGACCATTACTTTTATAGTGTGCATTATGCTATCCAGAGATTGTCATCAAGACTCACATCTCATTTTGGCACACAGGATGCAAGAATCAGGCCTTACAAATTCACTGAAAAGTGTTTAACTACAAATTTTGTTTCAAGCAGCTGCTTGAATGATTGCACATAGGATGCCTTAAATGTATTGCTTGTTTTGGAAGGAAGGAATTCCAGATTCTCTTAGTGTGTCCTGAAAATTATCAATCGGTTACCTTTCTTTTAGGTGAAGGAGGCAATGCAGAGAATCCATGACCGAGGAAATATAGGAAAACTAATTCTGGACGTGGAGAAAGCACCCACTCCACTGGTGAGTGCAAAGCACTACATACATGGTGTATGGCACACAAGTTAAAGCACGGTAGTGACCTCTGGAGAAACATACCTTACAATTTATTTTTACTAGTCTTTTATTCTAAATCCAATCCACCTAAATACAACCAATAATCATAATTTATATTTTTAACCCAAGGTGAAATGTAATTGTAATTCCTAGAGTCCCGGCAGTTAATTTTCTATACTGAAATGCTATCTGCTTCTTCAGAAATGTATCTGCAACATCTACTTCTGTCCCTGTGATGGCAAACCAATAGATGTTTCACATAATACAAAATTACAGCATTAATAAATGGATTGAACAGAAGAAGATACAGTCAATATTACTTCAGCATACAAACAGAGAAGTGGTTTCTGATTCCCATACAAAAGTTGAGGTACACCTTTGATAGGAATTTCTTTTACTTCTGTTACAATATATGAATTATAATATCCAAATACTTACTTCTAGAAATGTTCTGAAGGAATACAGTTGTGATGGAGCTCTGGTCCACTGGGTTTGAAGCACTTAACGTGGTACTGAAACATTAGAGAGAGCAGTAGGAAGTGAAAGTCAAGGTCAGGCCTAAACATTCACTGATGATGTAGGAAAGAGCAGTAAAAAAGATAATGAAAAATTGACTTCAAATCAATACTGATGTATGAAGTTTGCTTTCAGACCTGAGATATCTTCTGTTCTGAAAGAACAGAAAAGAACCTGGAATTACAGTTAAGCTCTTACTTGCTCTTAGTCTCAAACTGTCTCTAAATCTCATACAAAATTGCTGCAAGGAAAAGGAAGGCTTTTGGGACCTCACACATGGAAATGGGGCATTATTTTGTAGCTGAATTGCATCTTAAAACTGTAAACAAGAATCCCTAACACAATATTCATGTATTTTTTCCATATGTTCTCCTGATATTGTATATTCACAATAGCCTTTGGTCAGAAGGTGAGAACAAATCTGATACACTTTCACGAATGGGTGTTAATTGAAAACTATGGGTAACTTCAGAGCGTTGCTTTTCTCCATTAAAATCAGGTTGTGTTTGAGCTTTTATTCTTTTTATTTCCAGCAGAGCCTAGTTACCAAACAGGGAAGGTGTAATGTCACTGCATTTCTCTTTAAAAAGTGAATGGGTCCCTTGCTTAGTTGGTTTTGAAATAGTTATAGGCTAATACAAGAAACATCTTGTGTCCTAAGAGAGGTAATGTTGGTGTATAAGAAAATTCAGTCACATTAGTCTATGCTCTTAAACACTACCACCTGTCCAGTTAACCAGACTCTTGGTGTGCCTCTGGAGACAAGTAAAACTGAGAAGGTGAAGTACAGGAGGGTCTTGTACCAATACACAGCTCATAATAAATATTCTCATGTGAAAAAACACAACATGCTCCTTAAACGCTATTCTGAATGAAAATTTCTGTAATTGCCTACTACCTGTACAGGTAGTAAATATAGAAATGCAGTTTCTCCCCACTCCTGCATGATCCAAGATTTGCACTCTGTCACTGGTATATTCTGCCAGCACCTACGTATCCACTGCTCTATAAAGTTTCATTGTTTTTTATATAAAAAAATTGCTCTCTGAGGTTTCATGACACTGTGCCTCACGTGGAACCAGATCCCATCTGTTAGCTGGCATTAAAGAATAGTGTTTTCTGTGTCTGGAAGAGCAGATACAGAAGGAGTTGTAAACCAGAGGTCTCACACATTCTGTGAACTTCCTACACAGTCGTGTTTCCTATCCGAGAGCCTTAATATCAGTTTGCTACAAGTGCAGAGATCAGTCTGCCTGTGCAGCTCTCCTACCAAGCAGCTTTCTGATGCCTAAGACAGCTGTAAGCCATGAGGGAACAGCTTACAATGTCAGCTGGAAGTGGTGTAGTGCCAACAAAAGTTTTACACAGACAGAGTGTTTATTTTCATGTTGCAACAATGTCTTCTTCAATTTTTAAAGTCGCTTTATCAAATGAATCAAACCGAAATAAGAATGAATAAAACCAGGCGCTCTGATGTCCTTCATCTTTCATCCTACAGATGGCCAACGACAGCACGGAGACAAGTGAGGCTGGAGAAGAGGAAGAAGACCATGAAGGGGACAATGAGAACAAAGAGCGCATGCCGTTCATCCAGTAACAGCCAGAGGTGGTGGAAGCAGAAAGATTGATGAAGTAGAAGGGAACGAGACTGGGAAATCTATTCTGTGCATCAGTGAACAAATGCTGTAGTACAGTGTGTGTTGTATTTGTCTGCAGTCAGCTGAGCTATGAGCTGTTGATCATTGTTGTTTTGAACTCCAGTGCCATTCTCATCCAGTGCAGTATTATGTCATTCCTGTGTAATACCCCATTTCCCTGTAGGAGTCCCATGGATTTTTCTGTTCCACTTTAAAAGCCTTATTAACTTACTGTGTAATTTTAGATGGGCATCTTCTTCCAACATTTTGCATAAAGTTATTTGGGGGGGATTGGGCTTTTTTTGGAATTTGACAACAGTAACAAAAAAAATTTCCCACTTGATGTCTGAAAGATTCTGGTAACTGGAGGGAAGATTTTACGTTTGTGGATTTGCAGTGTTAAAATAATTTTCCTGTTATGGACCACAGATAAAAGTTGCAAAAAAAGATGAGTTTTCATTTTCCTCCATCATGCTTTATCATTTTATAAGCAATCCTATCTTCAATTTCAAAAATACCTCATTTAGAATTGTAGAATCTGAAATTGTGCAAGAAATCATTAATTGACTGGCTTTGATTAGTAATGTACAATCATGCTAGTCATCAGCACCAGTAATTAAACACTTCATTCGTTATTGACAGATCAACATCTTCTGCTAAGGACACATTGACTCATCTGTGTCCCAAACCCAAATCAATTTTAAATTTCGCTTTTAGATCCTGTTAGTAAGGATCACTCATCAGTATGTGGAAATAAATTTGTTGATGGAGTTCACTGCTCTGAAATCACTAATGTGTTGATCAACTATCAATCTGGGGCTGAACTCCTACAGAAGTTAACCCTGTAAAAAACGAGTTTTAGGCCTTAATCCCATCAGAAATTATGCACAGGGATAACTTTATCTAGGTGAGTGGTTCTATCAAAAGCTCTGTTCCATATGTACAGTTATGTTTGTGATTATTTGCAGGATCAAGTATTCAAAGACCAGCTAGTCTTATCTACCTCCCACTAGTGGAAACTATATCTAAACATGACAAAAGTAAATATTTTTTCCATGTCTTTCACCTGTCCAAGCAGCAGCTACTCAGGTCCTCAGTTGTCTTATTAAAACAATTATTTTAAAATGACTGCAATCACCTACAGTAGAAATGCTAAAAGAATGTTAGAGACCTTGTATAATGCCATATATCTTTGAATTAATATATTTTTTTTCAAAAGAAAGTATCTCCCCAAGCATGGCTAGTTGTTCACCTAAATCTACAAGTATCCTGTAGCGATAGAAGTTAAAAACTAATACAGAAGAGTGAAGAGGGAGGGCTTCTCAGGCTTTTCTCAATCTGAAAGGAATTGTGGGTATGGATGACTTTTATGTGTGGTTTTAGAAGATTCTCTCTTGTTTTTTGTTTGTCTCATCTTGCAGCCTGAGTATTAATGTCCATCTCTTTACACTGTACTTACAAAGTTGCTGTTCCAATACCAGGTAATTGTGCAGAACGTTCATTCTGAAGGAGTTTCCCTTGAGTTAAACAAATTCAAAAATAATGAGAAGAAATACTGTGGAGAAAAATGCCAAAAAAGCTTTTGAAATGTTGATCTAACCAGAACTTCAGTTTTCTCTAGATGTTGAACTTCACTATAGTTGATTTTCTTTTCAAGCTGGACTTGCCTGCCCTTCCAGTGCCATATCAGGCCCAAACAGGGATTTTATCCACTGAAAAAAAAAGCATGTATTAGGCTTGCCAGTTGTGCTTTTAAGAAGGCCATTAAGTTTTCACAACTCATAAGCTGACAATGGTAGGAAACATGCCCAATTTTGTTTTGCAGTTAGTGTAATGATGTTGTCCTGCAACAAACCTTAACATAAGTAGGAATTTTGATTTGATGCCAAAGTGAGCAATATTGCTAGTGACCTTCGAGCTGGCAGTAAAGTGGCATTCTCAAGGCCTTAAATTAGTAGGGCAAGCAGAATAGCAAATCCGTTCTTCTGTTAGAAACTGCATTATAGTTGGCTCTACGGTTAAATTACCCTTCAAGACAAATGAAGATGGGTGATCTCGGTCATGGCCACAGATGCCATAGGGACAAGAATCAAGTGAAATAATTTTGGCTAGTTCTTTCTGGTTTTGTTAGCAAGGCAAAAATCCTCTTCATGCTAATTCATACCGATTTTAGGGCCATTTTCTGATCGGCAGAATATCTGGTAATTGCAGTGAGTACAAAGGAATACTTCTGTGTGACACAGATGAGTATTACCATCAGCAAGCTAAATTCTGCTCCGTGTTTTACTGGTATTAATATGGCATCTATGAAGGTTGTTACTGAAATTAATGGAAATTTTTCAGGTATCTATTGTGGAAGCAGGATTTGTGCTAGCAGAATTTGGCCCGCAAGCCCTAAGTACCTTTTAGAATACCACAAGGAGTAGTATCGCGTGTGAAGTGGTAGAGGGCGTGTTACACAGAATAACAATGCTGAGACTTGGTTCTGACCAAGTCTTACTGTAGTAGAAATGAAGGTTTGTGCTTACTACTGACAGTGTTGTTTAAACAACTCTAAGACAATTGGATAGTTTCTTCAAGTGAAACAAATTATTTCTCAATTTGCCTTAAAGGAACTGTGAAAGCTTCTCTTTAACTTAAGCCTGATTGAAGTGAACTGAAACACTGTTTAATTGTATTTGTTGCTTTACAGCTTTTGTTATATTGTGCCTACAAAGCAAATTATGTTTACATAAAAATATAAATAAAATATTTAGCATAGCATTATCCCTGGTTTACATGTTTTATTCTAATATTATGGTCACATTAGGGAACTGACTTGGAATTGGTAAGGAGGAAAATTTGAGGTCTTATTTTCCATTTTGGTCACTGAGGGATATACAGAGAATTTTTTGTTATTAAAAAGTACATCGAGGTTATTAAAATGACCAAGTGTGCTCCTTTACAGAATATTAACAATTTAAATGTAAAATGTTGAACATTACAGTCTAAGAAATTCAAAACATTATATAAGCACAATTCATGATGTGTTCAGGGAAGTGTATTTTGATAGGGATAGAAACTAGTTTCCAGAATTTTGGCACTCAGATTGCACTGGGAGATGGATTGACACACGTTATCCTCAGAGAGACAGTGCCTTTCAGAAATGAAGATACTCTAAGGGAATAATCTTAAAATAGATTCCAAAACAGCCATCACCAGATAAGCTAATAGCACAAGGACGTGACTGAATCTAAAATCCCACTCTCCCTGGGTCTTGGACTTAACTCAGGGCTGCAAGGAGGTGGTTCAATTCACGTGTGGTCTTCCAGATAAGCTAATAGCACAAGGACGTGACTGAATCTAAAATCCCACTCTCCCTGGGTCTTGGACTTAGGGCTGCAAGGAGGTGGTTCAATTCACATGTGGTCTTAGACCACCTCTCCTGAAGGTAATTCTTACACTTTTTCTTTCAAAGAACTGATCATGGTTACCAAACCTTACAGGTCACCTCAAGCCTGTACTTCTGTTCGTGGCTTTAAAGGTCTTCCTGCATGAAAGGAAGAAATGGTTCAATGAGCTTCAGTTTAATATCCAAACAAAGAGGAAATTTTACCTGCATTCCAGACATTCAGGACATGTTCTAAAACTGGTTATGTCCCTGGAAAGATCTCACTTCAGTTGTTACTGCATCTGCCCTATAGTCGAAAAGCTCGCATGGACACTTGCTGTTTGTGAAGAAAAGCTGAGTAAATTTCTGTCCTCTGTTTTCAAGTCTTAATAAGCAAATAATGATCAGCGCATCCCTAATCACTGTGTCAGGAGAAGGCTGAAAGCAAACAGCCATAGCCTTTTGCAAACTCTGTGATTACTAACATAGTTCTGCCTTTTACCGACTTTCCCACTGGGCTATCTATACTCGACTGTAGTGCAATCTAACACACAGAGGGTGCTACCAAGCAAGCAGAGATGCAGCAGGCTGCCTTTGCGTGGCATCTGGCCGGATAAAATACAAAATCATCTTAGGATACTGAGTATCCCTGGTCCTCACCTCATCCCGTTTTGTGTTTCCCCTCTCATTTTCTGGAGCTTAGTGATTAATCCTGGTTGTTTTTTGTCAGAAAAGATTCTTCTAGTATGACTGTGATTGCCAGCACACAACATACTTGAGCCCTCCAGCTCCTGGAAAACCACGGAGGAGTTGCTACACCATTGCTTCCGACCCCAGCCCACCAGGCTTGCACAAAGCTGAAAAAGGGAAGGTTCATAGAGGTGCTTTGTACCGTATAAAGGGGTGCCTGACACTGCCACTGCTGTTGCTGCCAGTCAGCATCCTCCTTGGAGCTACACTAACAGGTCCATACCTCTCACCAGGTTTGACCTGGGGGTCCCAGCCTTTGCGGGGTTTCTCAAGTCCCTGCCATACTCAATAATAGTCCTTGTTCTCTGGTAGCACTTTATTCTCTTTTGCAGGCATTTTGGGCAAGATGAGAAAAGGGCAGGAACAAGCATTGTCAGCTTTCACAGTGATTGGCATGTCTCTTAAAAACTCACACACCTGCCATCATGTAAGATCAGCTTTCATTTCGAAAGGAAGGGTCTTCACAGATATTGATAAAAGCTTTAAGACTGACTGAACTAAAACATAACCTAAAAAGACAAAGGAAGAGTCTTTAATCTTGCATCTCCTGAACCCTCATGATCTTTAATGCTTGGTACAGACACCACTAGCCAGCCAACAGCCCTACACAGTTGCAAACTGGCCAGCCAGGGATTGAATGGGTGGGCTAAGAGATTCCACTGTCACTTGCTGGTGTGGGAACAGCAGCTGCCAGCTATAAAAAAGGGAGTTGCAGTTTGGGTGGGTGGGCTCTGTGACTGATGGAGGACTGCAGGGGCTGGGGGGCCTGCTTGTTTCCCTTCTGAGCTTACAAGAGCTTTGGTCTGTCTGGAAGAATTTTTTTTCTGGCTTAGGGACCATGCTGAGATGCTACAATTAGCCCAAAAAGAACTGGGAAAAGTAGTGGAGGAAAAACTGTTCTACTCTGAGGGTCAGGGGGTTGGGGAAGTGGAGGTGAGCACTTGTGTGGGTGCAGGTTTGCTACAGCTGTGAAGTACTTATGCCACCCATGTCCAGAGCTCCTGCAAGCTGCTGTGCTCACCAGGCACAGGGGCTCTTTGCCAGTCTCAGGTCCAAGGTCTGGCTGCCAGCAATCAGCCTCCTGCTACCTGCAGCCCGGCTGGAAGCAGCTCTTCTCCCTCTGCAGCCTCCAGAACTGTAAGTATGCTCTGTTCTACCAGATGTGAGCTGTATCCCTGCCAAATATCATTCTCCTGATAAGCTGCAGGTTCCAGTACAAATAATTTTGTGCTCTTCTGCTGGGTAATCTTCGTAAATACATTTCCCCACACGGAGAGATGTGTTCCACTATATGGTGCAGCAGTAAATGATGCAGCATCTCAGCTGCCCTAGAAGAACAGGGTGACATGGTGGATACACTAGATGGATTATCTGTGATAAGAATTTCTGTACTTTCCCTGAAATGGCTAGCCCTTGGTCTGGCCAGGTGATAAGCTAATAACCAAATAATATTTGTAAAGGCTGGTGGGTGAAGTTAGCTGAATGGTGACTGGGGTGTCTTCTGGTGATACAGGCACTGTATGGCCTGGAGGCTGTGTCAGATCAGGGATGTTTTCCAGAGGCTTCTAGGAGAAAATGCTTATTTTTTTGCTTACACAGAAGAGAGATGATGACAAGTGAAGTGTTTTTCTTTTCTAAGTCAGTTTGATTTGGCAAATTATTTTTCTGTTTCTCTGCTGCTGGTTTTTCCTTTTAGTGTCTGCATTCTATATCAGGAATATTTTCCCAATGTAAAAAAAAAAAAAAAAAAAAAGAACCAAATCTCTTGTGACTTGCCAAGTGTCTCACTGGTCATATAAAAGCATCTCTGAGTTCCTGGACCATGTCTATTGTAGACAGGAAAAATGAAATTAAGTTACTTACCCAATGCCATATTATTACCATTTGGTTTATAGACTTAGGAGATTTATGGTTCTCTGGCATTTAATTCTCCACTTACTGAAGGAATCCTGATTAAACTTAGCAGCTGAGCTGAAAGTTCTTCCTCAAGGGATGAAAACTGTGTCTCCAATTATACCTGCTCCAAAGCAAAGGAGATGCACAGGACTTTATGCTGAGTGCTCTCAGCTGAGACACTGTTGACAAAGCCCCATAGAAATATATGCAGTTGAGCGACAATGGTCTAAATTTTCCTCACTTTCTCATCAAATAGGATAGCTCAGAGCCTGAACCAACACTGAATGTGGCCATTTTCCACTATTTTCTTTATCATCCTCTCTATGTATATCTGAGTAATTGCCTCTGGTAGGGAATCACAGGGAAAGGAGCAACCCAGATCCCAGAACCCCACCTTTTCCAACATGCAGTGCCTGGACTCAGATGAGACTGCAGATCCTGCCCTTCTGGCTCATCCTCACCTCAAGAGGGGAACAGGGATTGCTCCATCTGAGGATCAGATGGGAAATGGTGTTGCATACTGGGCTGTACAAATGAGTGCCATAATAAAGTCTGATTGCCGGGTGATGTTGGACCCGTGCATCAGTGGTGTGTTTATGCAGTGTGTCACTGGAGAGAGGCAGTGCTGAGAGACTCAGCACAGGCATGTGACAGGGGATTTACAAAATGAATTGTCTTTAAGGTCTCACTTGAATGATAAATCTGCAACCACTCACCTAAACGTATTAGATGCCATTGACTGTGCTGTGTGACACTTGCTCTAACCAGTTCTCAGGTTCACATATTAAATGTTAGTTTCATTTCAATATTCTTTCTTGCAGCACATTCCCTAGCATTGCTGGTTAATTTAATGAAGTGTACATAATATGATTCATATGAGATCTTTGATCTGCATTTTGTTGAGCAAGTCAGCAATGTATAAAGTTATTACACAGTGTTCTGTTTGCTAATCATCAGGCAAAACAGAATAATAAAAGGATAATTGTTGCAAGCTTCCTTCATTATTCCCATTAAGATGGTAAATTCACCTCAAATGTGAATATCACAGTTTTACCACTGGCTTTGATAGGGACAGGATCAAGCTGATTAGTCCTCTAAATGAACCTAGTCACAGCTGCAGTATTAAAAATTCAGGGAGTAATATTTATTTCTGTATTATAACTTTTTAGCTGCTGCTGACACTCCAGGGGACTGGTGGCCCTCTGGTCTACCACAGGCAGCACGCAAAGGCCGGCCAAGTTGCCTGGATACGTAAAGCAAGCACTTGTATGGCAAGTCATGCACTGAGATGACTTTGCTAGCTTTTCTTTACAACAGCTGGTTTATTTCCTGGTCACATTAGATCCCTTGCAAATGGGCTGCCGTGATAGATACCATTCATTGCTTCCAACCTGGGGAGCATCTACATCAAGCAGCAGCGTGCAACGCCAAGTTCCTCAAGCTGATGGAGACCCACGCTGTTCAGTCCATGAAGCCGCATGAGGCACTGTGCAAACCTGCCAGCTCGTATCTCAGGAGGCTGCGCCAGCTCACATCTAGTGCAGCACAACTATTACCAGCTCACATGTACGGCTTTGGTAACCTGGCACCTCTGTTGTTCTGCATGGGGACATGGTCTCTGACTTTTATGCCATTAGTTACCAGAGAAGGAGCAAAGGCTGTTGGCCTTCTGCAGGAAAAACTCTTGCCTTTAGAGACAATTTTACTCACAGGAACTTCCCTGTTTCTGTGGGCTGAGGGCCTCTCAGTAACTTGCAAGGGAACCTGGCCCTGCAGGAAGGGGTATAAGGACTGCAAAGACAACTTGTCCTGTGGCTGGAGAAGCACCAAAAATGAGCATGAGCACCAGATCATCGCAAACCTATCCTGTGCGTTTTCCCACTGCAATGAAGTGGTATCAAATACGTGTGATCCTGAGATTCAAAGACCTTCAGAAGATTAATAAGTCAGATGTCCATGTAACTTGGGAAATTATGTCCCTTTGTTATATGAAGCTGATTTAATCCAGGCAGAGCCCATAGCAATATTTTAAGAAATAATATTGACAAAGCCAGGACAAATGATCTCCCATTGCTTCTGAAACCCCAGTTGTACAAACACGTTTGACCTGATGGGTGTCTGTCTGCAACTGCTCTTCCTACAATAACGAAGTGTCTAGAAAATGTATAATCAGACTGAGCCTGATCCTCTACCGGGCAACACTGCTGTAAGGCTGTACAACAAAATGGATTTACCCTGAGTACTAAGCAGACGGAGGAGAGCCTCGTCTTTTCTCTTTTACTTTGATGGATAAGCAATATAAAATCAGAGCTCTCCTAATCATTCCTAGGGCACTTAAGACATCTGCTGGAAATGAGAACAAACTGCAGTAAGAATGTACATGACAGAATGAATAAAGAAATAATGAAAAATTCTGTGAAGCTTACATTTACACAGTGTCTAAATTACTGGGCAAATGCCAGAATATTTTCCCTTCGAAAGTATTATTTGCAAATATTGGAATAAATTTTTTTTTGTTCTAGTTGCCACAGAGGAATCAAATTTCAGTTTGTGTAAGGTCACACAACAGACATACATGCACAACATGTAGCATCCTGTGCTGGGAAGAAGCTCTGACACTGAAGTACAGGCTAGGTTTCAGGCTTTGGATGGATGTGAGCATCAGCTGCCTTTGTAGTTGGATACAGGGGATAACACGAATCTCTTTCTGCCTTTAGTTACAAATCTTGCTTAAAAACATCTTGCTTTCAAATAATAATGTGACTCCAAGTTCTCCTTAAAGAGCTTCCCAGAACATTGTCTATTTTGTTGGGTTGCGTGGCCATGCCACTTGCATATCCACAGCTGCTTAATCACACACCATAAACCCACAGCTCAGTTCTCCAGCGCACTCAGATCATGAGGTCATGGTGCAGGGAGAGGATGCACCACCAGGCTGGAAATGCATGGGATGCATACAATGATCCCAGAGTGCGATATGAGGCGCTACCTTGTCGTGGTTCTTTCCACCTAAGCTAGAATTCATCAGGGAAAAGTAACCAAGACTTCAAAAAAGCCCTCGCAGATTTCTGTACTGTAATCGGGGAAATTTAAGGGACAGCGTTTGAAATTATGTCTAGTACAGTAACAGCATATAACTCATCCATGTGTTATTAAAACACAGCCTTAAGGGCAGGGGAGCTGAAGAGGGGAGGGGATGTTATACTATTCACCTTTCACAAGAGGGCAGCATTCCCAGAAACGAATGTTATTTGTCAAGAGACAGTATTGGGCTGTTAAAGAAAATTGCACTGATACAGGTTATTTTTTCTTTTCCACCATCAGCATCCAGTAGGTGACGTGTGATTTGCACTTTTATCCCATCATGGGGTCAGGGATTGCATGATGTGTGGTGGTAGGGCTTGCTGGGTAGGAGCTAGGCACTGCCCCTTTCCCAGCCTCCAGCGAGGCGGGATCACTTTCCACTTCTCACGACTTCAGTTTGCTTTCAGAGACAAACAGACATCTCCCCAGTATTTACGTTTAGGTGTTATTTTTCCTTCCTCACCAGGCAGATAAAACTTCCTTTGAATTTTAAAGAACAGTGTTTACTTGAACCACATCACGTGTTTTCCTACACAGGGGGTTGGCGCATGAGCTGATTATGCCTGTGCATGGGGGTAGTGCTGCTTCTGCGACATGGCAAAGCAGGGTCAGCTGCTTGCAGGTCCTGTGACAGCCTTGAATTGCAGAGCTGTGGTTTGGCTCCTCACCCTAAGATGGGCTGGCAGCCCCTAGCCGAAGCATCTCCTTGTCAGTGGGCAGACACACAAGCTGGGAGGGAGGAACATCAGCAGGAGTGTCTCCGAGAAACCTGTGTCGAAGGGCCATGGCACAGGAGTATGCCCACGCATGAGGTGGGAATTCAGGTTTCTGGGTTGGCAAAGCAGAAGGCCTCAGTCCTTCAGCAGAACCTTCGAGTCCTCAGTGAAGTGCAGCCACCAAAGGGAGACATGGTCGCATTCCTGAGAAGGTCTGATTTCCATCTGGTATAGGAAAATCCTACAAACATCTACAGAAGCCAAAACACAATCCTCACACTGGCCAGCCCTGCTGGCACTACGCACAGTTGCACTGTAGGTAACCTGCTATGAACCTGTGAATGTGCAACTCAGACTGTCTGGAGAGCTTCACAGTGCCTAAATCAAGGCTTTGTCCAAACCATTTTGTCTGGCACATGTAAGGATGAGCAGAACCTATTAAGATCATGTTAATGTGAAGCTGGAAAACCTCATATTAGGGAGACTGGGATGATCAAACCCAAAATATTTAAAGGAAGAAATTAAAAGCTCAGTACTTTTTCAGATCATTTCCAGGAAGGAAAAAAGGGTGTACACATTACAGAAGAAAAAATAGCACAACAGGTAAATTGTGTTTACAAAAGAGAAAGAGACAGTCTCACAGACATCCCGAAGGCTAAACAAGCTGAGCTGCTGCCAGTAATTCCCAACATGGAAACTTTGCCAAGTCTGCAGGAGTAGCATTTTAAAAGACCCTGTTCAACTCCCCCATTCGTACCTGGACTGCAAAGAAACTGCTTTAAATTTTCTCCTGAACTCCCTTGTCTTTAGAGGTGACACAGACTCAGCTGATCTGTAAAAAAGTCTCTGTTTTGACAGAGTTACGGTTTTCTGTCTTTGCACATTACACATACCCATCAAAACATATATCTTTAAAAAGTAGCTATTTCTTTGAGGTCCTTCCTGCCTAAAGAAACAGAACTTGACAGTCAGCAAAACACTCAGCACCTACTTATTTTTGCATCTGAAGGCCTGAAGTTAAAAGGATTTGGCAAGTGTGCTGTTCCTTTGAGATATCTGAACACTGTAAGAAGGCAATGTTATCAGCGCAGAGCGGTGTTGGATGGGTAGCCAAAAAAAAATAATTGTGCAATGGCTTTGCTAACATTACTTCATGTAGGCTTGGTGAATGTCTCCTGAATTCTGAATCTCTTCTGACTTTGATAAGTGGTATTTTCTCAGCTTTACAATCTACCATCTATATTCACTGCCATTGCAAGAGAATGAAAGGACTACAGGTGAGATAGTTTGGTCACATAGACAAGATTTTTCCTAAATACGTGTGATAGATTTAAGACAAGTCTTTGTACTGTCTCTTGCAAATTGTTTACCCTGCTCTCTGCTTGCGGAGACCCAGCTGTGAGATGCTGTTGTGACAAAGACCCCAAATAAGAGATGCAAAATCACTCATTCTGGAAGCTTAAAATACCGCCCTGATTCAACTTTTAGATACACATACGTTATTTATATCTCAAATTTTGTAATTTTTTGAAGCTTGTATTTACAAGCAGGGGAAATGAAAAGCACCAGACCTGTAGGTAATAACAGCTAGGTCTGGAACTGAAAAATACCACCTTGAGAAGCCTATTTCATGATCAATCCCATTATCAGTGCCACAGTGCCAAGGTGAGGCATGCAGCTAGGATAGCAGCATCACATATCTAAAAAAGACATGAACACCCTCCTTTCAGCACTCAGTGATCTTCAGTGCAGGTCACTGGTGGGTAGCCTGGTTCTGCAATAAAAGGGGAACCTCCTTTAATTCTGATAGGCAGAGCAGGTCACTTGTAGCCAGAAAATTCCCTTTCAAAAGAGAAATTAGCACGACAGGAAAAAAACTTGAAATAATTGCTAAAGCCTAAAATATCATTAATAAGTTTCACAGAACCTCACATACCATAGGTTAGCCCTTCCCTTCTCTAAACACACAGTTTGTTTGTACAAATTTCCCCAAAATAACTCTGGTGTTGGGATGCCAGCCATAATCCTGCCTCATACCTTGTTGGACTGAGATCAAATCCTTAACACAGACTTTGGAAGAATTTTCAAGGCCAAAGAAACCAAGAATACAGTAATTTTCCAAGCACAACACAATATGTGACTAGCAGAATTTGCAATATTTGTTACGTTTAATTTAAACAAATTAAAAACAACCAGTGAATCCCATTTACCACAACACAGTCATAAAAACTGATGCATGGGAGGTAATAAGCCTTTTACTAACCTTTTTGTCATTTACTTTTGTTGACTATACTGCCTTTTCAGATTGCCTTTCTTGAAATTCCTTACCCTGGCAACAGCTCTGATCAGTTTTCGTTTTCTCTTTATACTCTGAGTAGAGGGGCAAATAGTTACCCACATACAAGCTTATTTTCCAAATCCTATGATGAGCTGAATTTTCCATAACTGAAATGCTGACACAAAAAAAAAAAAAAAAAAAATGAAAAAAAAAAAAAAAAAAAAAAAAAAAAAAAGAAGTAAAAAGTTTGCTATGATTTCATTAGCAAATATAGCCCATTAGTTTCCCATTTGGTTGAACATGCCACAACAGAATTAGCTCTGAAGCATGGAGGGGACTGTAGATCTCAGTAAAACATAGCCAGTCTACTAGCAATGGGAGCAGCTTGCTTTTCAACAGACTGATGCATTAACTTTGTTTAAAGACATTATTTTTTACAAGTAAGGTTTTATTTGTAGCTCTGCTAGCTCAGGGGATAAGTAAAGGACATGATCTCCCTGCATAGGATCTTACTCCACACGACAGGAAATTTCTGCAGCCAGACCTATTTCAGGATCTCAGCCCAGCATCCGGTCCTCATCTCACACCAGCTTCTCCTACTCTGTGCCCAATTGCATGTTCTTTCCACAAACCCAGTGATGGCTGAGAATGAAGAGGAAAAAACAGCTGTATGAAGAGTTTTTCTGAGCTAGTTTACAGGAGCATATAAAGGTAGAACTGTCTCCGAGGGGAATAGACTTTTTACCTTGAAGAGCCTCTGTGGAGAAACTGAAATAAACCTTTTACCAAAGGACGCTTATGCTCTGAATGGTTCTGCTGTCTGAAAGCAAACAGAATGAGGTGGGGAAACAGCAGCCATAAATCCAGGTGCCGGCTCTGTACAGCAGCTATGGCTTTTGCGAGATATTTCTTATCAAAGAAAGCTCTTCAAGAGTGCTTTGAAGTGAACTAAGCACTTCAAGAGAAACTACAATATTGTCTGCATGCAGAAGCTCTACTATACTGGTGTAAATAAAAATGCACAATCCCATCCTAGTCTGGAAATAGCTATAAAGGTATGAGGCTGTTTATACTTGTACGGAACATTCTGATATGGAAAGAGGAATAATTTGACCCAGGAAAAATTACACCTCTACATAGGTGTATAGGGCTTTATTATCACTCTCTGGGCTGTATTATATTACTATAACTGTGCTAGTAAAAGAAAAACTACAACTCTAAATAACATTGTAATGCTGGTTTCAAGACCATACACAGACCAGGCACTCACTTCAGTGAGGCTCTGGGCCTCCTGTGTGGTTCCATTTCCTGCTTCCTCACAGTAGCACTGGGAGTTTATGTCATCAGCAACGTATTTCGACTTTTCTCTGACTCTCCTGCCCACACATTGTATACAAGAAGTTAAATTTGCTTCCTCAGTTGCTGTAGATTAGTTATAATTGTGAAACCTATTTCTCAGCTACTCTAAACAAATTCTAGAAAACAAGCCCCTGTACCCTTGTGGCCTCTCTCAGTGGCTGCAAGGACAGCTTTGTGATTCAGGTTTTAGGAGTGAAGTCCAGCTGAGCTACTTGCAGACTGGTGAAATACTCAAAGAGACTACTGAACAAGGGGGATGAAGCGTTCAAAACAGAGCTTCAGTCTGTTCTTAAAAGGACATAACATGGCATACTCAAAAAGCACAGGTTTTTACTCAGGGTCTTGGCCAAGAATTCTCAGAACACCAAATCTGTGAGTTTTTTATACCTCCATTTCTAGTGAGTTGTGTGCTTGCCTCTGTAGCATACAAATCTTTTTTCTGTCAGACTAATTTCACAGAAAGAAAAGAAAGCCTGTGTTAGGAAACTCAAGTTCCTAGGAGCAGGAACAAATGCATTCTGGTACTGAGTCCTTAAGCATGCACACTAAATGCTTGCTGACCCCAGCTGCCGGTCCTGCCTCTCTCAGGGCCTATGGGACAGCTAAGCTCCATGTGAAATAGCTCCAGCAGTTTACAAGTCCCTTACGAGTCAACCCAAAATTAGTACTAGTTTAATATGGCAGGCTACAAGCTGCAGTGGTTCAGGATCAGCTTCATGTCCAATTTGACAACCTCTGAGAAGGGACCAAGTGAAAAAAACCAACTGGAGGCAGTTACTGATTCACTTGTTTGCCCTTAATTAACTTATATTGATGCCCCAATATTACTGTGATAAAATATGGATCAGCCCTGAATTTAGAGTTAGTTCTAAATGACAGATTAAATCTTGAACTAGACCCTTACAAAGCGTCTTGTTTTCCTCTCTGACAGCTCACATTTGAGTTTCTGGTGTGCCAGTTGGAATGACAGCTTTTTCCACATTTAACTGTGTACCGAAATGTGCAGCTGTGCGAGCGATTTGTTAGACAGCCCTTGGTGGGTGGCCCCTGTAATAGCCATCTCTGGTGGGCTATGCTCTGTAATGACCATCTCTGGTGGGCTATGCTCCGTAATAGCAGCGAGGACTTACCATTCTTGGTCCAGAGGTTTTCCTACACTATGGAACATACTTCAGTATTTTGAAGCAGGACCACTGAAACTAAGTTTTATCATATCACAATGCATTTATGAAAAGTTTTTTAACTAATGATTAATAGATTTTTATTAACTAATGATTAATAGATGCTTACTAGTTAAGATTATCAGAATACAGCTAGTTGTTTAAAGGTATCCAGAACAGATGGTGTGGGTGTGTTTTACATTATAAGTACTGAAGTGCTTTTAGACCGTATGTAGGGGTTGGAAAAAGCCAGTATGCATTCATGTAGTGTAACAGAATGTACCTAAACCTCAGCTTTCCTTTAATAAAGTAATAAGTCTCGTGCTGTTGCAATTCTGAAAAAATCTTGCAATGTGAGCAGAATGTAACCAAGGCAGAGATGGCAAAGAGATGTCTGGAACAACAGCTCTGAAGGGCGTGAACTGTGCCTGCCAGCACCCTATCATCCAAGGATGACTTCAGTGTCAACATTTTAAACAAACCCTCTCTTTTTGGTGGGAAAAAAAGGAAAACAAAACAAAAAAATAAAGAGTGTGATGGGCACACTATTGTGACAATTTCATTTGTCCACCAAAAGCAGTGAGAGGTTCCACTCCTTATAGCAATCACAATTAATAGGCAGCCCCACAAAACTCAGAGCCCAAGTGCAAATGAAAGAGATCCAAATGCAGAGGCTCTCCGGACTACAGAGAGACACTCTCCTTCTTGTTTTGATGTAAAGTAAGATCATGACCATTGTCATGACTTAGCCAGCTGGGGTCAGAACCTTTTATATCTGCAGAAATCTTTTGGCTACTCCTCGTTTAGGCTGAACGGAGATATGGTGCTCATTAGTGGCAATCGGTGCACTCACTCTTCAGTGCCAGTACAGCTTCTGTAACAGCAACCTGTCCCAGCTGAACTCAAAACGGAAATAGGAATTTCAGATGAGATGTGAGAACAAGGGGGTGCCTTATGCTGCAGACAGCTGAAGTATTAAACACGTTTCGTAAGCAAGGAGTACAGCCAACCCTATCACTACACTTTTATAAAACTGACCTCAGTCAGTCCCTGCTGAGATGGATCTCTGTGACTTGCTCTTGTAGCTGCTAAAGAGACTCTCTTGAAGCTTCTTGTTAAGTTCTTTAGAAGAGACATGGCACAAACTGGACTTCTGATTTTTCTTCTCATAAGCATACTACTGCTGGATCAGACCATCAGCCAGGCTTCCAAATTCAAAGCCAGGAAGCACAGCAAACGTAGAGTGAAAGGTACTGAGTTTTAACTGGGAGGAGGGATAGAGGTTTATAGACTATGCAAGTTTACTATGAACTTAAATAACATTGCATGAACAAGAAACTAACATTATACAAATGCTTATTAACAAAGGACAGCTGAGTCTGTATTACACCTGCCTTTAAAATATTTTAATGTGAGTTAGCAAAGCCAAAAAAAAGGTGGCACAATGAGGTATGGAAATAGAGCTGTATAACAGTTGTAAATATATTGCTCTGTTATGCCTATTCATCTCTTTTGACATTATTTAGGACTCTGAGGTACAGCTGAGAGAGGACTCTGGACAATCATTCTTAGTTACATAGTTATATTGACTAAGATCAGAGGAATGGAAATTTGTGTGCAGATTGTGGAAAAGAGCAGAATAAAATATTAAGTTTCCAAGGGTTATTGTTCAGATTTTTCTACTGTTTTCTAATTTAACAGAATGTCTGTCTAATATTTGCGGAGTATTACATTATGTGTGTGAAAAGTACTGTGAAATGGCAAGTCAAACTAATGAAAAAGAATTACCCAAAAAAGATAAAGCATAAATTCCCAGAGCAAAGCTTACAGAGTAAATACAGAACTGCTGAATGCTGTTTGGAAATGTCTGTGTATTTAATTTAAAGACTTATTTCTAATAAAAGAGGGTATGATGGAGGTTACGCTAATGGCAAATATTTGAACTCCTAGTCAATGAAAAAAACGCAGCTTTGATAAAGGCATTGTACAACATGATTATGCTGCTCTGGAGCTATACTGCTATATACACCTCTTTCTCCTTTTGAATCTCTATAGTTCTTAGCTTGGTGTCCCAAGGACAGGCTGCTTATGCATTTGTTTTGACAGCACATTTGTCTGTCAACCTGCTACTACTTTTGAACTTGAAACAATTTGGCAGAAGAATGGAGGTCCTGAGGCTAGGTTTCCCAATATTTTATGAAATTCAGAGTGAGGGTAAAAAAACCCAACAACCTGCATTAGTGTCCCAGTGTGAGAAAGTTGCACCAGGAGTCCAGCTTGTTCTGCTTTTTGCCCCTTTTGAGGCAGATGGGACATGCAGAGGCTCCTGTGAATCACAGGGAGGAGCATGGATTGGGGAACTACGAGTCCTGTCTTGGGGAACCAGGGAGTCACGAAGGACAGCTGGGGTTATCCCTGCAGGCAGTAGGGAATATGGAGAAGAGATGAGCTTTCTGGGGTGCAGCTGGAGGGTTAGGTGATGTAACACAGATCTGTAGGATCTGTGGTTTTGTTAGTTCTGCTGCGTGTGAAAGAGCTTATTTATTCCTCATGCTTGTTACTGTGGCTTCTGGAAGGTCTGGATACTGCAGCAATCAAATTGTAATCTTGTGCAATGGTAACATGCCCGCTAGTAGTTTGATTGTGGTAGATTATTGTAATGGTTAAGAAAAAAGAATGGAAGAGAGGACCTGAAAATGGAGCTATGTGCAGATTAGCTTATTTTCTCATCCCACTATCTTGGCGCTTTTGTAGGTGCTACAAAATGGTGATTCCGACTGAATTTGCATGACTTAAGTCACCAAGCCCTCACTGTACCAAGGGAGGGAGGAAGGCTCCTCCTGGGGAGGGAAATTGCAGCTCAGCAAGCCTGTCTGCGTACATTCAGACTGTGAAGTTGGATTGGATTAGCTGTTCCTTACTGTGTTAAAAGAAGGGTTGTGGGAAACTTTTATGCTCGCAGAGACAACATTTCTTTGAACAAACACAGCTTGTGTTCTGCTGTTATTTGTATGCCATATATATATATATATCATGGTGTACAGGTTCAAAAGTAAATAGGGAAATTTTAGTGTAAATTAGATACTGGCATGCTATACAATGATTAGCTGTAACAATCCATGGTTTTCAAACAGTTAATAGGATAGAGTCCAACTGAAAGTGAGATTTAAACCATGAGGGTGAAAGGTAAAGGTGGGTTCCTCCTGGTTTTTATAGGAATTGCATAGGAATACTTTCATTACGGAAAAAACTTTAAAAGCAATCAAAACTTATCTTAGCAGTGCAGAAACCCATGTTATTTTAAAACAGCTTTTAAGATACAGTTTGTTAAACATTTTTTGTATACGTTTAGCAATGCAGAAACCCATGATATTTTAAAACAGCTTTTAAGACACAGTTTGTTAAATATTTTTTGTATACATATGTATTAATTTCTATGTATTTCTTTTATTTAAGAAAAAGATGACCTAAAGACTCAGATTGACAAATTGTGGAGAGAAGTAAATGCTCTGAAAGAAATGCAAGCACTTCAGACAGGTAAAGCAGCTTACACTCGTCAATGGCTTCCAAAAGTTGTCACTGCCTTTCCTTTCTCCTCCACTCCCATCTTTCTCTTTAATGGGTATTTGTGACTGAGACATATAACTCCTTAAGAGCATGGTATGCCAAAACTGTAATGGCTAGATCAGCGCCAAAGGAAGCATTCAAGTAAAATCAAGTTTGAACAAGTACAAGAGTACAAGTGATGATTCTTCACTAAGAGCAAAAATTAATATGGAGAAAGAACTGCTTTTGTCTTTACTATG
The DNA here is from genome assembly GCF_000699245.1 of Pterocles gutturalis. NCBI lineage: Eukaryota > Metazoa > Chordata > Aves > Pterocliformes > Pteroclidae > Pterocles > Pterocles gutturalis. The sequence goes on along the minus strand of NW_010112798.1, from coordinate 10,635 downwards.
CCCAGCCTCCAGCTGTGATTTGAGGTATAATCAAAAGCAATACAATGAGGGCTGCTGGGTTTGAGAGTTTAAATGGTCCATGAGTAGGATCCCCAGCTTTGATATGAATATGGTCTAACTATCAAGGCAAAAATATTAATGGAAAGGCTGAGAATACCCTCAAAAGGAAGCTAAAAGGACTGAGCCTTTTAAAATGTGCAGTTTGAGACATTCAAATGTGAATGTTGCCATAAAACTTCAAAGTAATACCCACTGTGAGTTCAGAAATATCCTGTATCAATATGCAGAGTCCTTTAAGTATTTAAATAGCCTGATGGAAATTTCCAAACAAAATAAGAAGGGTATACACACATGCACCAACTAGACAGTTGTGCTTTTTCACAGCTGTTGACACAAAAGTTGGCATTTAAACATGTACAAGAGGACACTACAGAGGAAATTACATCATTCACATGAAACAGAACATATTTTCCTTAGGGACAGTAATCATAGAATCATAGAATATCTGGGTTGTCCTGTTTTACATCTTGGGTTACATAGAGCTTTTTGAGCTTGAAAAATATTTTTATTTTAAATTATTTATAAGACAACTTTAGAAGTTTCTTAAAAGAGAGCCTGTGCTAGACAAGTAACTCTTGTTTAAAAGTAGTTCTTGTATTGCTTCCAGAAGGAGCTTGAGAGTAAGCATGCAGTGGCTTAGAGATGAAACCAGAGCCAGGAGATTTTCTATCCTCAAAACTTATTCTGAGCTATATTCTAAATTCAGAACCCACACTGTTCAACTGGATTCCAAATTTGGCAAAAAGAGATCTATCACCCCTCTGCCTCCGACTGCGTTTATTAATGGCCTTATGATACCTGAAAAAGGAGCTACTTTTTTAGCTTATGAACATTTCCAAGACACATATTACAATCTGAATTCTTCTTTTGCTTGGCTTTCCTAGGTCTCCTTTCAACATACTTTGAAGTGTTGCCACACACCATTTAGCACCATATGCTTTCTCCCTAAAGAGGACCAGCGTCCATCATTACTGCAGCATTGTTGAAAGAGATAAGGTCTCTCAGAACTTTCCTGTTAATATAAATTTGTTAAACAATTCAACACATTTAGCAAATATGTTCATTGCTTTTCTTTGGCCATTAGCATTTGGAAGGGTAAAATTTGAAGGATAAGCCCTAATATAAAATTATGACCCTGAAAACACAGCTACGAAATGCAATGAAAACAACTGGAAATACTAAAAAACTGAGACACATAAGATATGGTCCAAAGTGGATTTCCATATCCTGTTGATCAGATACATAATTACTCTTTTACAAGAACAGATGACAGGAATTAGAAACAGACTATAGAAAACATCAGGACAGAAGATGTTCATATTGTTTCATGACATATTTCCAATATAAGTACAAGATGCGTTTAAGTAATAAATTAAATAATCTGGAAATAGTCACATGCAGGATTCTAAAAATAATTGTTACATTTCAAGGCCTTTGCTACCTTCCTCAGCTGAGAAGGAACACTCCTGTGAGGAGGGTTCTCTTCTTGTAAGCATTTTTCTTGGGAGAGTCAGTTTTTCATGTATCTGCATTAGGAGAGCTGGAAAGCAGAGTTTAAGGATTCAGTCCTGCAAGCCTGCCCACACAGACCATGGGCTGGAAGAACTCTGACAGCCATTCTGCAAGGCAATTCCTGTTATAGAGCATATGCCAAATTAATGTTCTGCTACATTTGGACTTCACATCAAGACTTCCCTGATATGTTCCAGTAGAACTAAAACCAAACAGATTTATAAATGCAAATGTTTATATTATTTGGTTCAGATTGTCACGCAAGCTCAGTAATAAGTGTACACTTTTAAAAAGTGTTTATAGGTTTAAGTCACTTTACTTCATTTGAATTTAGAGTTTGAAGGGATAGACTTTGCTGGAAAGACCAGAAATTCAGAACCAAAGAGGCAAATGTGAACTCTTCTGCAGGTGGCGATATACTTTTACCAATCATCCAGACGGAGATGTGCATTATGAATTTGAAATCAATATTTTTTTGGTGAGCAGGACACATTTAAAATAGCACTTTTCTGTCCTACTTTTGTTTGCTAGGAACTAGGCTTAGTTAATGCATAACCCTTTACACTGACACTTAAATATCATAAATATGAAAAGATCTTTAGATCTGTTTCTTTACTGTAAAGCCAAGTATAGATTTCCTGATGACCAACTTGCATCTGCCAACAATACGAACATCTATGCCTCATTCATTCCATCAGTTTTAAGACTGAAGAAATAAGGTTAAAAAAGTGGGACTATTTGCTAAAAGACATAAGATACAGTGACAACAGGCCTGGGTTATAATTTAGCATTCTAAATCAACAAAATTTTTTAAAATCCTTGAGAGAATTACATTGCTGGAAGAAAGCTGGGGCTCAAGACTGTGCGTCAGGTTAATCAGCATAAGCACAGGAAAGATTCTTCAAAGCACTTTATAGTAAGATCACAGCTATGTCTGTCTTTCCTCTTATGTGTCTCTTCTCTGGAGCAGATACAAGAGCATGGTCTGCTTTTGGCTGTCCTTTGTAGTCCAAGGTGCTTTGCAGAGAGCCCATGTGTGGTCTGTTCAGACTTCCCAAAGGCACACTAACATGCTGGCTGCATACAAGGTCCTACATCAACAGGAGGAATAGCAGGAACGTCTGGTCTTACTGCTACTTTCAGGCCCACCCTGTGGAAGGAAGGACCTTTCACTTGCTGAGGGACTTGTCTGCTTAATCCTCAACATATCTTTAGAAAATTATAGTTTTAGGAAACATTCCTCAGAGCTATATCCCAAGCTTTTACTGAACATGCTAAACAATATCTATTCACAGTCTGTCTTCGTGGGACAAAGGCCCATAAGAAGTGCTACCTTGTATCAGAAGGCACCAAACATTTTCATGAAGCCAACGAAGACTGCATAGCCAAGGGAGGGACGCTGGCTATCCCAAGGAATGATGATGAAACAAACACTCTTCGAGATTATGGCAAGAAGAGCATGCCTGGAGTGTCTGAGTTTTGGTTGGGTGTCACTGACATGATAAATGAAGGGAAGTTTGTTGATGTCAACGGCATGGCTCTACAGTACTTCAATTGGGATCGCGCCCAACCAAATGGGGGCAAGCGTGAAAACTGTGTCTTTTTTTCTCAGTCATCCCAAGGCAAGTGGGTGGATGAAGTCTGCCGTACTGCCAAAAGATATGTTTGTGAATTTCTGATCCCATAATTACATATACAAATGACCATGACCGTGTTTTCGGTTATTGACATGCAGTTTTGCTTGTTAGTAACCACTCCCACTTAGTGGAGAGTTAAAAGTAGCCATTTCCTGCATTTTCTTTCCTGAAACAGAAGTTTTCTCTATTAATTTATTTTCTATTCAGATGCCAAAAATGTCATGTTTAGTGAGTGCTTTCATTATGTACAGGAATATATATTGTTTTGACCTACATTGTATCATATTTTGGCATATTATTTCAGCCTGATGTTCGGGTTGCTGGAATTCACCTCCTTTTTCTGTACTTTGTATCTCCATGGTAGGATAGTATTTACTTGAACTCAGAGCTCTAGTGAATTTATTGAAAGTTTACAAAAGATTGCTGTATGGTGACATGTGCCAATATAAGGCCTGGGGATCCTTTCAGTTCTAGTGCCTAAGAGGTACTTTGGGTTTATCCGAGCTTCTGTGAAAAATGACCCTCATCCTTATAGGGCTGCATCCAGGATAGCAGGATGGATCTGTGACCAGGAGTTTTATCTATGGGTTAAGAAAGCCAAATGAAACAGGAAAATTCAATGTTAATTTTTAAACTACACGGAGGTAAAAGTGATACACTGCTAGAAAATGTGGGAAGCAGCTGTTCTAAAACATCAGTTAGTCTAAACATATTTGCTTCTAAATGTCTCAATTATGGTTAAATATTAGATGTCTTTTGGAACATTCCCATAGAAGAAACAACCTGGGACTAAATTGTACCTCTGCTATATAATGCCTTAATAAAATGTGCAAAAGCCTTCTCTTCTGCAGGATCAGGAAGAGGCTTTATAATTCAGACAGTAACACTGCCTGAAAGCACAAGTAGAGAGGAAGGATCCGCTTTCCGGGCACATCACCGCTCATTCACCTCTCTCCAGATGGCAGGCAGCACACATGGTTGATGTAAAGGAGCGGGGCCAAGCAACAGCTCATTTGGCCACATGCAAAGTTTCCCAATTTAACACCTCACATTTGGAAATGAGGTAAAGTGTGCTGGTTGTTTTTTAGCTGTTCTTAACATCACAATATTTTGCCTTCCTGTTATAAACTGCAGTTTCACTCTTGTGTAAAGGAATTTCATTTAATTATTTAAATATATTGCTGCTTGGAGGCTAATTCCTACTTTTTCTCTTTTAGTTGTGCAAGATTTTCTTAAATGATGCAATAAATTTGCAATTACTGGTATTTAATTGTAGTAGTATTTTTGACAGTTTATGCATCCATGTGAAGGCCATTCTTTCCTAGGGTTTTCTTGAGGATTCCAAACAGGTACTGTCTTTGGGAAAATTATAGTACACTTTTTCTTTACCTACATGCCACAGGACAGAATTTGGATCCCTACTTGCCTAAGTGCTGTATGAGATGCAACTGTTCAATGCAACACTGTAACGTGTTGTAATTAATTTCCCAGCACAGGCATGATTCTAAATTCTCTTACTTAGCTCCTGAGTTAAAATAAAGGAGCAAAAAGTCCCCAGGTATCTCTCATTTTCTTTCAAAATCTACCAACCTTTAGTAAAGTAGTAAAGCAATGTTCCTTTTACCTGTATTTTAACATGATTAAAAGTCTGCAGTAATTTCTTACGGTTTCTTTAACTCTGGCTTGTCTGAAATAGGTCAGTATCTCAGCATATCCCTACAGCTACAGTCAAATTGAAAATTCACCACAAACTCAAGACCTGTTTAGCCAAAAACTACCAAACTTTAAGAAGTTTATAAACTTAGGTCCTATTCAACCTGTGTCAGCTAAACTTCTGAAGTTGTACACAGGAATTGAAAATATTTATAGATATTATTGGTGGACATTTATCATCCAATGGATACAGATATCAGAGACAGCTAGAACTACTCATTCAGTAGTGTCTTAATTCACAAAGGCAAACCCCACCAAACAAAAATCAGTACCCAATTTGAAGATTCCCAGCAGAATGCTTAGTTAAGAAAGGGAGATGTAAACAGGAAAAATGATGGAGGAAAACTTAACTGGATGGAGTTGGAAAAGAGATAGTAGGGGGATAAAAACTCCTCCAGAAAGGCCCAGAACGGGAGCAGGACAGACAGAAAAAAAAGTAGGAAGACAGCAGGGAAACAAACTTTGTCTTGTCAAGTTAATTGCCACTAACTTTCCTCTCAATGACTGATTGTGACTGTGTGAACTGAGCTCTGAGAGGATGAGTATTTGCTGCCTGGTGGGCCTGCTCTGACCCACTGCCACACCAGTTCTTGGCCCCAGACCTTCCCTTCCTCCCTCCTGATAGTAGGTGGTATTGCCCATCTTTTCCACTCAAGCAGATTAGGCTCCCTTCTCTACCCCAGTCTCCTACAATTAGTTTCTGAAATCCTCTGAGGTCTCCTAGTGACTTTTTCTCTTCAAATTCCAACTCTGGGTTCCTTGTCTCTACAAAGATCACACAAAACTGTGCACTAGGAACCCCTGCTCCCCAGTACATGCATGTACAGATGGAAAAAGATGCAAGAGACAGGAGTTTCACGCGTGATTCCCGACGCTTAACAGGCTTGATTAAATTACAGTCTCTGCTAGAGCGCTCCTACCCGCTCCTATTTGCACAGTGGGTAGTCATCACGGTTCAGCTGGGAATTGCTTGGGCTACTGGGAATTCAACGGGCACATGATAGCAACTTTCATACACGTTACTGCAAACCAACTACAGAAAAAGCTCCAACACTCACACCTAGTGGTGTAAGAGGAGAATGCAGAATTTAGAAAGTGGAGTGCCATTTAAATGCATTTACCGTAACAAGTGCTGCTTCTAGCTCTTTCCAGTTGCTTACTAAAAAAAAAGACGTCCAATGTAACGTGTCCAAACGTGTACTAGTATGTGTGCAAGAAAATATATTAAAAAAAGTTTAAAAAACTTTATAATAATTTTCCAAAGTGTTTGATATTCAGCTGCTAAATCTGCATTCTTTTCATTTTTTATGACAAATATTAGTAAAGTTTAATTTTAGGCAGAGAAAAAATAAGTTTTTTTTTTAACTCAAAGTGTTTCATGGTCTCTATCTTGACTGCCCAAACAGTCATTGTGATAAAAACCTCAGGAATGATGCCCTGAATATATGCTATGATAATATAAAAAACCTAAAGCCGGTCCTTGCATTGCAGCATCACAACAAGTAAAATAATATGTGATTTTTCTCCCCACTTATTCCATACTTACATTTGTCCTCCTATCTTGCATTTGATGTGTCCATGGATTTCTTTCCTTCTTTGTTCCACCCAAAAGGAAGACTCATTCTTCCAATTTCATGCCCCGAAAGAAGCCAAAGCAGAGTGTGGGCACTTAAGTGAGCAAGTTTCTTCCCCAGTTTTTGTGACTCAATAACAAAGCTGTGACAGCCAAGTTACCATATAGGGTAGCACAGGGTTAGGTCACCATTCCCTACTTCATCCCTAGGCAACTCATCTCTTATCAGTGAAAGAGGTTGTCCCTTGAAGCACTCACATCACTTTGCTTCTGTCTTGTTATGTGTTTTAGCAGTGATTTTTTTCCAGCATAAGAGCTGGTAGTTACAAGACATCGTTAGAAGGAGAAACTCTTTCGGTCTTTTCATTACATGATATACATCCAGCATCATTTGGTCTGGCTTCAGTTATGCTACATCTCACAGGATTTTCAAAAACTTCTCTCTTGATTTTTTCTCCTTCCATTTATTTTTCTCCGTATGTTCTTTTCCATAGTCTTCATGCATATACATTAACCACCTGGGAAGGAATGTTTTCTAGGAGCATAGAAGTTTGGTTTTGTAACCAGGTCTATAAAAGAGTTTAAAGATCTATTCTTCAGTACTCACTCTAGTATCAGTGCAAAATTCAGCCTTGTTAAACTCCTTCCACCCACCAGCAACATCCTAACGCCTTGTGGGGCACTCAGTGTTTCTTAGGCATTGATGTTGCCCCAGTAAGCTCCAATGAGTTACGATGTCTCGTTGCAACGTCACAGAGGCGTATGATTTATCTGAACCGCACACTGCAGTTGCCCAGATCTGGGCAATTACTGAGTACAGCAATTGCGTCTGTGAACAACATGAAACAACCTCAGAGAGCATTACCTTTGAATAGCAGTCATCAGCAGGGGGATTCCTCTGCAGGAGCAAAGAACCTCAACTAGAACCTCTGCTCATATTTAAGCTCAGCCCAAGCTCATTAGCATACATCAAGGACTCGTCCCCACTTGAATGGCTGGGTTTCAGTGAAAAGTTCTCAGCTGTCCTTGAGGCACAGGTTGTCTGGTAGATTAATGTGTGCTGTGGATTTCAGCAGCAGAAGCTTTGAAGATAGAAAATAGTCAAATGTTTACTAACTAACACTAACTGGAAATCTATTAAAATGTTGGGAAATGGTTTCAAATTTCAGCTTTCTTGGTCTTAATCTCCAATTTAAACCTTATTCTGGGATTAAGCCAGCTCTATAGAGCATAGAGGTGGCTGTGGTACCAGGAAAGCTGTGTTGCTTCCACTGCAGGGGTGTTTATAAAAGGAGAAAGTCCTCTTGTACTGGACTCAAATATAGGGTTTGGAGGATGTAACCCCAGATAAAGTTTCTGCATCCCAGCTGTGCCCAGCAGACCAGGCATGTGTGGACCTAGGTGAGCTCAAAGCCTTTAGTGGGGGCTGGATTAGCCCACTGGGAGCAGGAGGCTACTGAGCACTGGGCACAGATGGGGGTTACATGCACAGCCACCACCTGTATATGAAAAGCCTGTTTACCTGCATCACAGGCGTGTAGCTTCCTGGCTTGCAACCTCTCAGACGAGAAATGTGCTATGCAGAAAGAAAGTACTATAGGGGTTTTGCTGTGCCTTATTTCAGCTGCGTGAGAATTAGTACAAGCCTTGTCACTTCACCTTTGGAAAAAGGCAAACAATCTGCTTCAAGGAGTCTCAAATCCTTTTACTGATCACTATCAACACATGAAAAGGAATATCTGCCATGAATCAGACTAGTCTTACTGGTGACCAACTAGCTTGCAGACAGGCTGTTGTAGATCACATTTTAAAATAAAAATGTGATGCACAATCTTAGATTGTTTGTATTTGTCTTAACAGTTGGATGACTGCTTACAGATAGAGGCAGAATTTAGCCCGTGTAGGCTTAGCTAAACCTCTAAAAATTCCAGCACTACTTCCTGGAAAAAAAGAGTAAGGCTTAACAATGCCTACTTTCTTTTTTACCTTCTTCTTTAAAGGAACTCTATTTCATTTTCCTGTTTATTTCTTCCCCTCTGTGGTCTTCAATTACTCCTCAAAGTTTAGAAATATTTCCTTCTTTATTGATTTTCTATTTACTATATAGGAGGGTTTTTATAGACTTCCTCTTACAAAGCCTCCATAGCTTCTCTTTTCTTGTTAAATTCCATCTTGTGGATCAATTTAGGGAAGGATAAAAGCACTACTGGATCTTGGAAGCTAAATGATGGGTGCCTTAGAAACAGTTTATTGCACTGATAAATACAATAGCAATCTCACTTAGTGCTGTCTAAACAAAAGATAACTTCCCAGGAGTCTTGGTCTTGATGCAGCATTCTTCCTCCCAGCCAAGTTTTAGGCAGGAGGGGATGGCTTGAGAGTATTTTAAAGATATCTTTGCTCTCTCAGGTTGCAGCTGTCTATAGGCTCAGAGAAATAGAGGAACACAGTATTGCACTGTCCAGATAACCTCTTCTCCTCCTCCAGCAGCACCTGAGATGAGGATACAGGTGGCCAGACTCACTTGCTAGGGAGGAATAACCCAGCAGCTGGGGTGCATGCAGAGAATTGCTTCTGCCTCTTTGCACTGCCTGTGCAGAAACAGAGAATTCGTGTTTGAATGTAAATAAAGTCGTTGGAGTAAACTTTTAACACTTGCAGTTTCTCTTGAGAAAAATCACCCTATGATATTCAGAGCATTACTTTGGCTCATACTTGCAGTCAACTAAGTAGAAAAGGAGTTTAAAAACTTGGTAGTGAATAGAGCCTGTTACTGATACAGTATGGCCAGGCTGCCTATAAGGTAGATATATTCAGACCTATGGATAAGCATGGGAACATGATACATGTGCTAAAGCACAGTGATTTATTCTTCTATGCTTATGCAGAAGCAATGTGGAAAATTCCACAAACATGGATCTCTTCTGTCAGGACAGCCAAAGATGAACATAGGCATAGTAAAAAAGAAAAGCAGCAGCACAGCAGGGACAAGACTCTAAAGATGGTTTAGTGGATGAAGTAAATGACGTACTTTAAAATGAGCTGTCTTTTCTCTGTACTGTATCAGAGCTACTAGAGCTGCTAGTGATTAATAAACCCTTTATAATTAAAGCCATGTCTCTTTAATTTAAAAATATAATGAAAAAATAGCTTTTCTAGGGATACTCAGCCTCCTCAGTAGCACAGTGGCATCTCTCTTTGTTCTACTAAATTATTACTTTATTTGCCCATGTAATGGTAATAATTTTGTAAAAATAAAATGTACATCCTTAGGGAAAATGGAGCAGAAACCTCCTAATGTTGCATTATTAGGACATGACCCGAAGTTCTTTAAAGTGAATAGAAAGACTCCTGTTGAAATCAAACTCTTAGTACATATATGTTACAGGGCAATGCACTTCAAGGCAAGCATTCTCAAATGGTCCTGCAGAAGATGGCTGTTCAGAACATGGTGTTGCCAGGTCCTTTCGCTTTTCCAGGAAATTCAACTGTAAATGAAAAGACTCCCAACAGTGAATTTTTCTTTCCCAGTGAAGGAAACACAGAAGCAGAACCAGGTATTTGAAGTGTTTGCTTTGGAGATGTATTCACTAGTGAAATCCTTCAGCCCATTGAGGCTGCAAAGGCCTGATCTGCAAGCTATTGAAGGAAAAGGACTGTTTTTCAATTTGCTTCAACAGACTTTGGGTCAAAACAGGAACTTGTTATTCCTCTTCTATTTTTACTGGCTATCACCCCAGTTTCATTTACGGAGGTGTTTAAACTAGTAAATGTAGACATCAGCTCAAGAGGAAAGGAGAAGAGAAAACCCTGATTTTTTTTTCCTCTGATTTTCCAGTCGCAAAATGGCATGAATCCTCAGTGGGCTAAGGGGGCATCTCAGTAGCAAAAGATTTAATCTTCCAGCATAGCAGCGCCCAAGTGCTGGTTGCCCTAAATACCGATGCTATCTGCTGTATCACCGCTGTCCCTCGACGGTCCCTGCTCAGGAATCTCCACCGTGAGAGAGACTCTCCGGCCTGCTCTGCTAGGACCCACAGGGAGCAGTTGGTGGGCAAGAGCAAGGGGATTTTCGGGGGAAGCTGCTGAATGCTGGAGGAGCTGTTTCCACGCTGCTTTCGTGCCTGCGGGCAGGCAGCA
>NW_010112797.1:3488-4950 GCF_000699245.1 Pterocles gutturalis | reverse complement strand
CCCCCAAGTCCTTCTCCTCAGGGCTTGTCTCCATCCATTCCTCTGCCTAACCTGTATTTGTGCTTGGGATTGCCCTGACCCACGTGCAGGACCTTGCACTTGGCCTTGTTGAGCTTCGTGAGGTTTTCACCAGCCCTGTCAAGGCTTGAGATGATGTTGCGCATCACTTAGTTTTTGCTGCTTCCCTAAATTTCTTTATTTGGATATAGACCATATGAGATATACACATTGGTTTTGATAATGGATGTATCTCAACCAACCTGAGATATTTCTAGCAGAACTAATTGTCTAGATTGACCTCTAACACATGGGTCATCCGTTGCTACTATGAACATCTTATATGAGTCCAGTGAGTCATGCTTTTAAGTACCTGTTTCTCTCTATTAGTTTCAAATCCGTGTCTCTCCAATTAGAGACAAGGATGTCATTCAGGACAGTATCAAAGGCTTTGCACAAGTGCAGGTAGATGACGTCAGTTGCTCTTCCCTTATCCACCAATGCCGTGACGTAGAAGGCCACCAAACTTGTCAGGCACAATTTGCTCTCAGTGAAGCCATGTTGGCTGTCACCAATCACCACCTTATTTTCCATGTGCCTTAGTACAGTTTCCAGGAGGATCTGCTCCATGATCTTGCCAGGCACAGAGGTGAGACTGACCAGCCTGCAGTTTCCCAGGTCTTCCTTATTTTGCTTTTAAAAAATGGGGTTCCTGTTTCCCCTTTTGCAGTCAGCAGGAGCTTCACCAGACTGACATGACTTCTCAAATAGGTGGATCCCAGCAACCCTTATTTCTCTAGTCCCCACCAGTATCCCTTCTCTCCCAGCAATGGTTAGGCCTCCGTAATCTGCTGTTAGTTGCCACTTGCCGTTAGACTTCTTTTTTTCGAGGCTCTACAGGAGACTTGCAGGGGGAGGAGACTTCCCAATGGTTCCCTGTTCTTTCGCCGGTTTTGTCACTTCCGTGAGAGGATGGATGGCACAGGAGGGAAGTTGCAATGTGGAGTGCTAACTAGCTTATGGGCTAAGGTGGCATCTGTTTGTAACAGGCTAACAGGGGTGCACTGATATGAGGCAAACTGCGGTAAAGGGGGTGGTTGTCCTTGTTTACCATTTTCTCTGTGGGTCCACCCACGAATGACCCTTTGGCAGATCCGTACCTAAAAGGCACCTGTCATGAGGGTACCTAAAAGGCACCTATATCAAGAGTAAGGTCAGGTGGAGCCTGCTGGTCCGTTAGACAGAGTCAATTTAGCCCTAGCCAGTGGGTGGGTAGTGACTTGACCATGGACGCCTGTAACTGAAACTGTTTGCTAAGTGGAGGCTGTCCTTGGTAAGTGCCCTTATCTACCGTCTACATTTGGGCTCCTGTGTTGATGGGGAATGTCTTAAAGCAGCGGTAGGTCGTCTACTGCCACCATCACCTCGGTACTTGAATCCTCAGCAGGGCAAGGAGCTACCGCTC
>NW_010112797.1:0-3310 GCF_000699245.1 Pterocles gutturalis | reverse complement strand
TAAGGCAAACTTAGCGAATTGCTGTAAAACAGGTGTTTGTCAGCCTATTTAACTGACTCAGGCAGAGCTCTTTAGCTAGACATGTTTTCCATAACCACTTATGCACAGCAGTGAGAGCAGGTGCTCCTCTATTTCCCCATTTTTGCTTTCCCCTTTTTGCACAGAGATAGACTGGCTCTTTTCCATTACATTTACTTAGCTGAGGGTCTCCTCCGGTTTTTGTCCTTTGTGGTATATATATATCTGCTACCATTTGCTGGAAGACCTCTTGGAAGGTATTGCCACTTAACCCTGGCTAGGGCTAATGATTTCAATGCTTCCTCTGCTCCTTTCCCGTGGGGAAGAAGTGTCCCTGGTCATGCATAACTGCTCAACAGTTTGGCTCTGCCAGAGGGGGTTGTCTGGCACCTGAGATTATGGGAGTTGCTTCTTCCAATTCAGCTGAACCAGGGGGTTTAAGCAAGGCAGCCTGCACACTGGCAGGCAATAAGTCTGTCATCTAGTAGTTATTACAGGGGGAGGCAGGATTTGTTACCACTCACTGTTTAGTTTTTCATTAATCATTGCGACACACACACACACACACATATAGTCTCCAGACTCACACATAGCCAATTGCAGTTGGCATGGTGAAGCAACTTGAGCCTGCCAACACAACACGTCAGAGAGAGATCCAACTTCTGACCCCAATAAAATTTCACAGAATCACAGAATCACAGAATGTTAGAGATTGGAAGGGACCTCGAAAGATCATCTAGTCTAATCCCCCTGCTGGAGCAGGAAACCTAGATCAGATCACACAGGAACGCATGCAGGTGGGCTTTGAATGTCTCCAGAGAATTTCACTGTTTGTGTCTCTCAAATTCACATACATTGTGAGTCAAGCTTTTCTGGATCCTTGTGGTCACTTCCAGCGTGAGATACTCTATCATTCTGTGATTATTTCATGAGCTCATCAGGTAAAATTCAAACTAAGGCTCAGTCCTTGACTAGTCTAGATAGTCAGTTCTCTTAAATTGTTGCTTCAACAATTCTCATGCTGTCTTTTCTTCTTCTTCTTGCGGCTCCACATTCAGTAAGAACTTGTTTCCAGGCCACGTTGGATGCCAGTTGCCGCTGGTATGGACTCAGACGTAGACCAATATGACCAAGCTGTAGCCATTTATTATGCCTCGATTACACACTTTTATACAGAACTCATGCAGATTTGGCAGTTACTAATTGGATAGAATGATTGTAAAATCCTAAAAACAAAGTTACTCTTGGCTAACTTTAGTCCTGGGAACGGGACCCTTAACATTACGTAATCATGCTGATTGTTTACCTTCAGTTCCTCCTTATCTCACTCACATTCTGTACAATTGCTTTCTTTCTCATCCCTTGCAGGTCTTATTTTCTCCTGTAGTAGAAATCAACTACATGAGGACCTTCATCTAAAAAAGGTTCTGACAAACATGAGTATTTTTCTCCTAAGAAGATTCTGACAAACATAAGTATTTTTCTTCCAAAAAGAAGCAGCCCCTGCGGGTGTGGGCCTTATTTCTGCTGTTGCCTGGTCGTTTTCTGCCTTGATCCACACCAGCACTGACTACAGCTAGCCATCTAGAACTGAATCTACATTTTCCCTTCAGAGCCCACTGAAGCAGCACAGTATTTCACATGTGCGTTTTTGTGCACATACATCACGGATGTGAGCTAGCTCTGTGTCATGCTTTTTCCTCTTCTACACCTCTCCAGGCTGGATGAAAGTTCCCCTAACAGGGAAGACTGCAGCTAGACGATGCTGCTGCCTGTGCCACATCAATTTCTCCAGCTTTTGGGGTGTTTATGAAACAGAACGTATGGTTCTACGTGCATTGGGGATGCAGTCCACATCGATGGGTGAGAAACAGGTTGAGCTTCCTTTTGGTTGAAGGGCGAGCAGTGAGTTTGCAGCAGACAGCACTAGATGGTGCAGTCACACCAGTGCCACCACCCAGGCGTCCTGGCTCACTGTCTGGCACCGGTTCACAGCAGCGGGCACTGCGTACCCCCAAGAGCATTTCTGTAGCACCATTCCTGTTACCGAGGAGTTGCACTAGAAAGAAAAAAGGGGCAGAAAGGACTCTCGCAGTCCTGCCTTGCAGCGACAGAGATCAGAAGCCCTCGAGCACAGTGCTGAGCAGAGCACTCAAAGGACAAAGCCCTACAGCTTACATTGGCAGGTACACATGAAGGGACCTTTTTGCATCTTCACTGATAAGAAAAAATATTTTCTTATGTTGTACACACCTGCCATGCAGGGCTCGCCAGGACCAGGCTGGTGCCTTGGTGTCATTCAACCATTCAGAAGGCGGGAGATAACACTTTCACTGCCACTGACCTGCCCTTGTCCTCAGCATCTTGGCAAACACACTCTGTGTTACGGGAAGACCCCAGGACCAGGCTGGTGCCTTGGTGTCATTCAACCATTCAGAAGGCGGGAGATAACACTTTCACTGCCACTGACCTGCCCTTGTCCTCAGCATCTTGGCAAACACACTCTGTGTTACGGGAAGACCTGTTGGAGGGCCTTGGATGAGTATCTGTCGTTCCCCACTGGGGTAATGATTGATAGATAGACAGTAGACAGATAGATAGATAGGAAGATATATGGCAATAGATATCCAATTGCAAGAATCCAATTGCAAGAATCCAATTGCAAGATCAAGACAGATTATGTCAAAAAAATCCAACAAAAGCATTTTCCCAGCAGGGAGACCTACGCCAAAGAGAATAATGCTATAATCGAGATTGTTCAGCAAATATTCTCGTTTAGAGAGTTTGTGCCTGCTCCGGAATAACGGGCAGGTCATATTTGTGTTTTTGTAAATCTTAATTGCTCTCATTAAATGATAGTGAAAACACCATCTGAGAGATAAAAGAGACAAATATATTTGTAATAAGAGAAGTTTCCTCTGAATAAACACCCACATTGCAGCCAGGGACTGTGGGAATCCCTCCTTCAGTCAGCATCTCAAACAGTTTGGCTGACATTCCCCCCTTGCCCTATCTTATCCACACGCAGCCTTCCCTCAGGGCTGTAAGGAACGACCCCTCCAGCCTCCTTTGCTTCAGGGAGCCAGCCTTGAAAACTTTACTCTTTTTTGGCCACCTCTTCGACTACCAGCAAGTGAAACTCAAATCCCGAGGTCAGCCTCCTCCCATGTTTGCCCTGCTCCCTTGATGTCTCGCCAGAGGGTCTCGGCACACACAAGAGGCGATCCCAGTGCTTGGCAGCTGGGGACAGATGCACAAGCATGTGAAACTCACACTCGCCCCTGAAGCAGTA
>NW_010112796.1:3974-4299 GCF_000699245.1 Pterocles gutturalis | reverse complement strand
AAAACCACCCTGAAAATCTTAACAGTTTATTCTCAGCTCACTCCTCGGTGGTAACCATGTTGTACTTTGTTTGCCTGTTGGATTGTTAGGGCAGATGGAGTTGTGCAATGCTGGCCCAATGCAAGAGAGGACACGCGTGACCTGGTTCAGGCTCAAGGCTGATGCTCAGAAGTGACTGTTGCCTGGTCGGCTTGTGCAGACCTGTGAGCAAGCGCTTGGTCAGCGTGTTTGACCCATGAGCTCTGGCAGGTTTGGCTGGAGCAGTTTCCAGAATTCCTGCCCCTGCAGCCGGGGTTGTGAACAGAAACATGACAATGCCTCACCA
>NW_010112796.1:385-1113 GCF_000699245.1 Pterocles gutturalis | reverse complement strand
TTTTTAGATTAGAATAAGTGAATACATTCACGTGCTGCTCAGAGGACTTTATTAGCTCAGTGGAGCTGCTTATACAGGCAGGCTACTGGTTGAAGAGGTGAAGCTGACTGCTGTCGCAGGGTTGTCCACGGAGCAGTCCCGACTGGCAGCATAGTCCCTGACATTGGGCAGACCTGGCACCACACAGCAGCTCAGAGCACTGCGGTCTATGCCCATATCCTCAACGTCGTTCCATTCGTTTGCCTGGTCATTGTAACGTTCAACCTTGGAAGTAGTGCTGACACCGTTAAAGCCACCGACAACGAACAAGCAGTCATCCACCACCTCAATCCCAAAGTTGCTGCGGGGATTGAACATGGGAGGAATGGCACGCCATGTTCTGGAGGTCGGGTTGTAGGCTTCCGCGCTCCGGAGACGGTTGATGCCGTCAAATCCTCCAACCTGGGAATGCCAAAGGTACAGAGTTGAAATGGGCCTTTCCTCACCCGCTAGGTCCTCGTTTCACGCACAAGGTCCTGCCTCGCTGCTCAGCTGGAGCGTTGTGGAGAGCGTGTGATCTCAAAACACAGCGCTTGCTTCTTGCAGACTGCTCCCCTGTTCTTTCTGGAGCTGCCAAAAGTATTCTGTGCACCTGTCAGATTTCACACCTCTCCAGAGTTCTAATGCAGCACAGGACCAAGCAAATGTTCCGTGCTGCCAATGCTGTTAGCAGCAGCAGAAAATCCTTT
>NW_010112796.1:0-270 GCF_000699245.1 Pterocles gutturalis | reverse complement strand
CTGACGAGCAAAGGGCCAGCCTGAAAATCTAGGAAAGGCAGATGAGCAAGAATAAGTACTACAGGTGCTGGGCGGTGTTATGGTAGAGGTGCCACTTCTCCCTTACCGCGTACACTTTGCTTCCACATGCGATCACGCCTACTCCGCTCCTTCTGCTTTGCATTGGGGCTATAAGGGTCCATTGGTTTGTTTGGGGACTGTACACTTCAGCGGTGTTCAAGCAGTTGTCTCCGTTGAACCCGCCGCATATGTACACCTGTTACAGGAGAC
>NW_010112795.1:0-441 GCF_000699245.1 Pterocles gutturalis | reverse complement strand
TGTGCCGGGCGCTGTGCCGGCGCACACAGAGCCACGGCCATGTTAGGAAGAGCCGAGTGCCATGTGCTTGGCAGATGCCGGCTCAAGAAATCCACGGTGCGAGTTCACGACCAGATACGATCGCTGCTCTCGGGTGAAATAAATCGGCAGCAGCTTTCCGTAGATTTCTAAACAAATGTCCTTTTTTTTCTTTTTTTTCTTTTTTTTTTTTCCCCTAGCAACTGCGAGAGTCCATTGCAGAGCACAAGCCTCACATTGACAAGCTGCTGAAAATCGGCCCCCAGCTCAAGGACCTCAACCCCGAGGTAGGGGAGATGGTGCAGAAAAAATACGCGACGGCCGAGGCCATGTACGCCAAGATCAAGGAGGAGGTGTGCCAGCGGGCGCTGGCGCTGGACGAAGCCGTCTCGCAGTACAACCAAGTACGCCGGGGCGCGAGGG
>NW_010112794.1:20124-27710 GCF_000699245.1 Pterocles gutturalis | reverse complement strand
TCTCTAACATTCTGTGATTCTGTGTGATCCTGTGATTTACAGTTGTCTCTGAAATAAATTTTTTTTAATATGATGGAATAGTTTTCTTAATGCAAAATCTAACTAGGTGTAGTTGGCCTATATATTGAATAAAGCAAACACTTTTACAGGGTTGGTTGTACCATCCCTGTCCCCTCCCCAAGTCCCAGTCCACAAACTAACCAAATAATTCTGCATACTTGGCAGGTAAATGAAACAAAGGCTGAAACTGAGATGAAATCAGCTGACTTTTATAATGCTCTCAGCTGCTAAGAGGAAGTTAGTAGATTCTAAAAATACCTGTTTCCGTGTAAAATTTTCATCTGTGTCGTTTGGTTTTGCCAGTCTGACATTGAGTACGGGATTAAGATCTTTGTTAAACAAGCCTATGTGAATAAGCTAACATAACAGTTGCCCTCCAGACATGAGCTTGCATCTATTTCTTTAATGATTCTTTTAGAGGTGGAGTGAGATGTCAAGAAATGGTTTTTAGAGAAGCAGTCTCAGTTTTCCTACCATTATTCTTGATATTTTCAAAATTTATGTGTTCATTAATATTCAGCATGTAACTCCTGAATCCTTTTCTGAAGAAGTTCTAGTTAACTAGTTGTTCTCCATGCTTACTTTTCTCAAAACTGTTTCTGCAGTAACACATCCCTGTAGAAGTTCATCCTCTTTTCTTCAAGTCACTTTTTTTTTTTGAGGTGTTTTTGAATTCTAATCCCATCTCTTAATGCACTTGCTGTCCATCTCAGTTTCACATAGTATGAAAATTTGATAAGAATTTTCTCTGACCTGTCATCCAGATAGGCAATGAAATACTTGTAAAGAACTGTATCAAGACCAGGTTCCAGTTTGGAAGCTGGCCTTCTTCAGCCTGTCCTTGCTTTCTGACAGTGCAAAGGAGTCTGTTTGTGTCCGGTTACCCAATCAGTTTTGTCTCTGTTTTAAGGCTGTTTCAGATAAGTAATGTCAAATTTGCTTCTAAGAATGTAATGCCAAACAATATTCAAAGACATGGCCTCTGCTGCTTCTCCTTTAACTCTACAGCTCACATTATCCTATCAGAGAAGTTAGGTTTGGTTTGCAGTAGTTTCTTCTTGCCATATTTAGATTGTTTGCCATCTAACTCCTATCTGTCTTCCATGTTCATCTAAGAAATCACATCATTAAGAGCCAGTACTTTTAGGATGAAAGTTGAGCTGAACAGTTTGTAATTCCCCAATTCCTCTCTTTTCCTCTGATTTTTGTATCAAATATTTTTTCATTAAGTCCTACCTTACTGCATTCAACCGTGAGTTTTCAAGTACAGTTGCCAAGGGTACTAAAATTGCTTGGAATCTTTTTAGAAAATGCTAGATGAATTTCTTCAGAGTCATCGTTTTTTGATAACATCTATTTTGCATGTGTACTCGCATTTCCTTTTCTCTGGGTTAGTCATCTTTGTTCTGGTGATGTTTTTAATGGACCTTGATGAAGAAAAAAACATTTGAAAATTTAGCCTTTTTGGTATCACTGATCTCTCCACAGAGTAGCATGCAAACTTATTATTTGTCTAAGACCATACAACTGTAGTCAAATTATTACTTCCTAATGCTGATACTTTTACTAATGCAGTCCCTTGTGCCTTTTATTTTTTTTTGTCTGGCCTTAAATGTTTATAGTGCTGTTTTGTACTCAACCTTCTTAATTAAACTAAGTTTCCACTTTGTGAATGTTGTCTTTTTATATTTGAGGTTAGTCAAAACCATGTGATTTGCCTAGGTCAGTCTTTTAGTACACTTACTGTTTTTTTTCTTCAGCCTGTTTAATTTTTTATTGGAGCTCCAGATTTGGGTTCCTCCTTACACTTCTCTCAACTCTGAGACTGAGGACTGCAAGGTCATTGCTTTCATTTTATTCTTCTCATTCTGATCTTCTTTGAGGAGCGGGAACTCTCTCATGCTGTAGTTGCTCTTTGCCAAAGTGCTTTTCACCTTCTAATTCTCAGTTATTTCCTTTGTATTTGTTGTCTTCCGAATTTGAAGGGCCTTTTAGTATTTTCTTCACCTTCTAATAGTGTTTACCAATGCGTTCCAAGAGCTTGAGGGACAGTCTGGTGCCTTAGTGACTAGTAAAATGCAAAGAGAAAGGAACCAGGATTTTATTTGTGCGGTCTGTTACATGTCTAGGACCATATGTTCACATTGCATTTTTATCACCTGTGGGAAATTTGCACCAGGTGTTGGTCTTAGGTGTGTACCACATCTGTGAGTGATGCAAAGCAGACTTCTCTACAGATTTGTGTGTGTGCCCAGGGAGCATGCTGCTTGGGGAGCTTTGAGAAGACACACCTTCTCTCTGGTATAAGAGGTACCTTTTGTCTGCCTTGCATGTGCAGTGCTCCTGTGCACAACTTCAACTTTGGTTCCACTGGAGGGGAGATTGCTGGATGCACCACTGATGTGTTTCACTGTGTGCTGTGTAATTCCATGACTGGATGCAAGGGACATTTGCACCTGAAAGAATCTCTTCAGGAGACCAAGCTACTAACTTAGATGTGTTTCTGTGTCCTGCTGTACTTTTCTCAGATCCCTAAGAAATTAAAGTTCTGTGCTTTGCTGGCTGTTTAGAAGACTGATACAGCTCATATTTAAGAGTCATATGAGCCATTTCACCAGCTAATTGAGTCCTAGTCGTGCATTAGAACATCCACATCCTTTGGTTTACTCTCCATGCTTTGCGTAGTAAGCTGTTTTGTGTGAGGTCTCCAAGTTGTTTTCCTCCTGTAACGTTCCCATGAGTAGCCATCTCTCTATCCTCTTTCATACAAAGCTTGTTTTGTATGTGTTTCTGTGTTTAGTTTTTACTGAGGAGTTTGGTCACTACTTCCTCTTTTTTTTTTTTTTTTTTTAAATTATTTAAACAGAAGTGAGCCGCTGCCACAAAGAAGGTAAGTGGTGTCCTGAGCTGCATTAGACAAAGCATTGCCAGCAGGTCAAGGGAGGTGATCCTTCCTCTCTACTCAGCACTGGTAAGTAGACACCTGGAGTACTGTCTCCAGTTCTGGGCTCCCAAGTATGAGAGACATGGAGCTACTGAAGAGAGCCCAGTGAAGGGCCACTAAGATGATTAAGGGACTGGACCATCTCTCCCGTGAGGTAAGGCTGAGAGAGCTGGAAGTACTTAGCCTGGAGAAGGAGATGGCTCAGGGGGATCTTATCAAAGTATATAAATACCTGAAGGGAGGGTTTAAAGAAGATGGGAGCCAGGCTCTTCTCAGTGGTGCCCAGTGACAGGACAAGATGCAACGGGCGCAAACTGAAGCACAGGAGGTTCCCTCTGAACGTCAGGAAACTTTTTTACTGTGAGGGTGACTGAGCACGGGCACAGCTTGCCTGGAGGGGTTGTAGATTCTCTGTCTTTGGAGATACTCAAAAGCGGTCTGGGCATGATCCTGGGCAACTGGCTCTAGGTGGCCCTGCTTGAGTAGGGGTTGGATCAGATACCTCCAGAGGACCTTCCAACCTCAACTGTTCTGTGATTCTGTGAAATAAGGTAACAAACAGGAATAGAAAAACATGTCTTCTGCCATGCTAGTGGACTGTGTCAACTGTTGAAGTAGTCAGGTTCCTGGAAATTTAACCATTTTGCCTGGACTCCTGTCCTGAGAACTTCTGGAGTATTTCAGTGAGGGATTTGTGGCAGGTATCTGCAAATTTAATGGACTAATTTGATTTATTATTGTGGGATCAAAATATTTGGACTGGCACTTGCTTGTCTGCTTGTACTGTGATTTATATAAAGCTTACAACCTTTTTCTAAATCCTGTCAAAGACAATTGTCCAAAAAATAATTCTGGGCCATGCTATTGAGGGACTGTGCTGCTATTGTACCCTACACAGCATATTTAGTCAGCTTGTCGGACTGGCTCTGTGAATAGCGCACTGATATGTAGATGAAAAATAACTAATTGCAGCTTTCTGTAGAGTTTTCAAGCTTTCTTGTGATCCATGCAATATTTGAAAGTATAATCCTGAAATTAATTGATGCCATTTGGAGGTATAGAAAAAATAGTTTATTAAATTAATAAACCATCTAAAAATAATCTAATACAGTAAATAATCAGTATGTAGTCCTGACTCTCAGTTCACCAAAAGAAACATAACTGCAGGCATTGCCTTTTCTTCTACTTATAGTGGCACTGCAGTAAACATTTGTAAGTGTTTTTAATGGTTATATCAGGAAAGTTCTACTTTCTATCAGAAAATTGATTTTACTTATTTGTGTTTGCAGAAAAAGTTTTGAATTTTATTAGCAGTTTTTCCAGATACATACCTGGGGAAATTATTTACTAAAGATCCAATATGCAAGGAAGAACAGCAGGAAGGCACAAAACCCATTGAATGTCACTCACGAAAATATGAACAATCTACTTGTGCATGTTGAGCTGTATCAACATTAAGGAAAGCATTCTGTTCTCCAGTTAAAGTTGTGTCATTTCTTTGAATTTAGTCCAAGTTACGATCACAGAATTGTAGATGTCCATTTCCTTAAAAATTAAAAAGGACTTGAAGTTCTGTTCTTCACTTGACGTTCCTTCTCTCATCTCTTGTCATCGTGTAAATATTCTAGGCAACATTCTCATTTGTTACGGTCTTTTAGACTTTTTTTTTCCCCACTGGTGGATTTGATATCTAATAGTCTGGTGTTCATTAAGTTTTGATTGTTTGGGGTTATGTCTGATGTCAAGGATTCCTGAGTGGTGTTCAAGTACTAGCCAGGTCCAGGGCTTACAAGTGCAAATGAGGTCTGGTGTATGCAGCCCAGGAAGGCTCTGGGCAGCAATTGCATGGAGAAGGATAAATGGTCATTGGAGACTTCGCTGACTAGCTGCATTACTAAAAGTGAAGAGCATATTGGCAACCCTTGTCCATGTTTTTAGGTAATAGTCAACTAACAATGTTTGTTAAATACAAGGAGGAAACAAAAAGCCATGAATACATTTATGGAAGTAAACCTTCAAGGGGGAGAAAAGGTTTGTGGATTTCTTCCTTGAATTAAAGAAAAAAAAAGTATGCCACATTTGTTCTTCATGGAATATGTACATTTGCTCTATGTCTTAAATTATGTGCCAGTTTGTGGTACAGCCAGGTAAGTGAGCCACTATTGCTACAAAGACTAATTTCAGCTAGCAACTGTAGAAACGGAACCATGATTTGGAAGGGCTTATTTGTCTTTTTGGATATTTGTTTTTTCCTGCCTGGGAAAAAACTAAAAAAGTAAATATCTTTTTCCACCACTTTACCTGTATTTATTTTCACATTTCTGTTTCCTTGTGTGCAGATGCACTTTTATGTCCCAGAGTTTCAGACTCTGTTTATCTTCCACCCACTGCTTTCTGAAGCCGCATTAATGTGCCCCAGCTGTCTTTGCTTGTCAAATCCATAACTTATGACAAAATGGTGCTTTAAAAATTAATCAGACTGTTTCTGGGGGAATGAAAGAGTGATCTGCATGTAATCACTTTATCCAGAGAGAGGAAAAATATTCAAACATGCAAATTAATTGTATGTAAAAAAGCATAAGACGTAGAAATGTGTACACTGCTATATTTTGTTACAAGTTCCTACAGCTCCTCAATTCATTCTCCAACCCATTTTTAAAATAGATTGCTACAAATGAATCAAATGTGACTCATAAATCTGAAGGCATCTTCGCTGTAGTTATGTTAGAGTATTAAAAAGTGTTTTTAAATTCAAATAATGAATTTCAAGGTGTTT
This sequence comes from Pterocles gutturalis, assembly GCF_000699245.1. Classification (NCBI taxonomy): domain Eukaryota; kingdom Metazoa; phylum Chordata; class Aves; order Pterocliformes; family Pteroclidae; genus Pterocles; species Pterocles gutturalis. The sequence continues at coordinate 21,930 of NW_010112794.1, read as the reverse complement.
CTAAAGTTATGTAGCATAATGTATTTCAAAATGAAATTTTCTTATTTTTCACTTTTCTTGGTCTCGCTTAAAGATTTGAAAATTACCTATGTACTTTCCTTTTCGTTTGCTACTGAATATATATTACAGTCTTTTAAAGATGGCCTTGCTGACCCCTTTTCTTAAGAAAAGTTTGAAAAGCTGTATTTCAACCCTAGCTGACCAAGAAAAGAGTCTAAAATATTTAAGAAAAGTTGAAGATGATGTATTTTAGATTTATCCACATTAGTTTCCAGGACTTACTTTTACATTATGGATTTGAAGTTATGGATCATCTGAAACAGTAGATTATCTTGTCTGTATTTTCACTGAAGGACGTCTATACCTTACAGAGTTTTTTCACTAAGCTTCGGCAGAACTTTTTGTATATTAACCAAACATGAAATTATGCTGTTTTTGCATATTTTTGCAATGGTAATTTGTATAAACTCTATAAAGTGGCTTTTTTTTTTTTTTTTTTTTAGCAGATGAATGTAGTTAGGACTTATAAACAGAAATCCATACATATATATAAAAATTAAAAGGTGATCCCAAAAATGAAAAAGTGTAAATCAGTTTTATGAACCTGTCAGTTCCAGGACTACATGGAGACATTTGAGTGTCAACTTTTAATCCATCAATAATATTCTGTGTAGGAACTGTGAAGTAAACAGGATGGTTGTGGAACAATGCACACTCAGACAGCTTGACACCTGCATCCTAAAACTGTCAAATGTGTCTCTTGGTGATTCTAAGTGGTCTCTTTTTTTCCTATTGGACAAGATTTGGAAAAGCGCAGACATGAATTTTGCTTAACTGTTTATGGAGTTACAAGATGAATAAAGCTTCTTGTGTTACATTTAGCAGTAAAGCAGCGGGCACAGAGATACTGCACATTGGAAGAGATACTGTATTACAATTGAAAACTAGGAATTAAATTTTTAGTATTTATGAGGTTGCTTGTTCAAAGGTTGGAACATCCTTCTGGTTGAAAGCAACAAGCTAGAACCATTTTCTAGAATCTTCTGATCTGAATTGATTGACATATCTAAAAATGTGCAGAAAATTTGCATGCTGTAATAGGACAAATTGGTTCATATTTCAGTGTATTGGACACCTTAAGGTACAGCAGTAGAATGTAAATTTGTAAGATTCTTTTCAAGGAAGCTCAACAGTTCTTTCAGAGCTGTAGAAATACTTGGATGTTCAGTTTTAGGAGACACAAGTAATGAGGGTAAATTTTTACTACTCAGTGCATGTGCTACTGTAGCTGCAGGAGACAACCATTGGAAGGAACAAATTTTCAGAGAGCTTGGCTCCATAGCTAATAAAACCTCACCTCTCCCCAACATTTGATGAGTGACTAGGATTTTTTGAGGGAAGACTGGGGAACAAGAACATAGTGGAATTTACTGACTGAAATCAAGCATGAATAAGTGTAGGCAACCCTTTTAAAAATGTTTATGAAAATATCAATTTAATTTATTTTTGACCTGATAATGAGGTGTTCTGTAAAGTGTACAAACTGAGATTGATCTTTACAAAAGTAGAAAATGCAATTAGGGCAGAGCTGTAAAACTGTTGACAACTGGTTCTCTATGCAGCCTCTGTATCTGGAACCACTTGTGTGCTATGTCTTAATTTATTTGCAATAGTAGAGCAGGAAGTCATGTTTGTACAGCTCACTGCACAAATACCTTGAAGTAGTGAAGATCTAGTAGATCTAAAGTGATAGATCCATGCCAGCTGTTCCACTGGTAAGAAAAGCATTTCACATTTCTTTTTTTT
>NW_010112794.1:747-20093 GCF_000699245.1 Pterocles gutturalis | reverse complement strand
AATGAGCAGAAGGTAAGAAGGAATGTCTCTGAGGAGTATCACATGCCTTGGTACTAAACTAAACCAAAACTCTGAACGCACCGACAGGAATACATACATGTTTGAACTTTTGGGCTGTAGCTCTGGGCTTGAACTGGGACTGAATAGTGAAGGAGGCTGTTGCCAACATGAAATCATCTTCATTTGTTGCAAGTTTTGAAGGATGTGTGGTGAATGAGGCAAGAAAAAAACTGGAAAAAGAGAGGGGATAATGGCAGAGTTTATAAAGTTGGATGCCATTTTGGAGGATTGTATTCATCCCCATACCTGTGCTAAATTGCTTGGTGGAGCAAGTCAAGTAACTTTTCACTAATACTGCACCATCACTTTCTGTGGATCCAATCTCAAACCATGAGACCTGGCTTGCAGAAGTGTAGGAGCTAGCAGCTGCAAGTGCATGAACTGCTGAATGGACTGAACACCATGTTAACAAAGACAGGTTTATTTTGGGTGTGGGGAAGGGCAAAAGGGAGGAAACTATTGTGGCTTTATCTTCTCAATTACTCTTCATCACTTAAAACTTGCAGTGCTGTGAAAAGCCTTTTTTCCCACTGTTCCTGCCGTGTCTCCAACCACAGCCCTGCTTTATATTTTGCAACACACAGAATGTTCCAGCTTTATTCTGGGTTTGCATGATACGTATCGGCTCTGTGTAATGGGAAATACTTTGGAAAAAAACCCCACCCAGATACATACAAGATCAGACTGGGCACAAACAACTACTTTCTGCTTATTCTTCCTTTGATTAAGTTGCTGATAATTTGAACACCTCATAATTTTTCTTATTTCATGTGACTGTTGTCACAGCAATATTGTTAGGAAGGTTAATATACTATAGCAGTATAATAAAAAAAGTCATTGAGAAAATGTATTCAAACATTATTTTTAAAAAATTATCAACATCTTAAAATAAGTTGCTGCATACTGTATCTGAACAGCAAGGAGAAAGCGAACCATTTAGTCCCAGGCATGGATGTGGTTAGAAGTAGTATGATTACAAGTGCAACGACTATCTGTATTATGGTCCTGCAAAGCAGATGAAGTTTTCATAGGCAGACTTAATTTTTGGCACTTCTGAAGTTTAAAATGTCCATCTTTGCAAACATTAAAATCTTTTTATGTATGTTCAGATACGTAGCGGACTAGCTCAAAAACATACAAATAGAATGGAAATTATTTGTACTGGTGTCTGTGTGCTTTATCTTGGAAGCCTTAAACCCTTCTTACAGTTTTGCCAATTGACCTCATAAACTAGACAAATATGCTTAGTGTTTCTGTTTTCATCCTGCAGTTTGTCATGTCATCACAATCAAAGATTAAGTGTTGTAGGTGTAGAAAATGTGTGTAAACACTTCACATTTAGAAAAATTCTCAGATAGTCCTATAATTAAATATTTTTGCGAAACTGGTTTTGGTTAAGTAGTTCAGGTGATCAGTTTCTGTTTTCCAGGGTCATTTATTGAACAGTATAGCAAAAGAAAATCGCTGCCAGGACAAAGACTTTGCTGTGAAGTCATAGGGTTCTTATTAATTATACTCTTTACGTTAATCAGATTCATATTCAAAAATGGTTCTAAGTTGTACTCTAATTAAAAAATATATACTGTGTATTAGGTTTAAGAGCATTAGTATCTTAAATGAGTACTTTTTATATATGGAAGCAAATTACATGTACTAACTAATGCTAATCAGCAGCCTAGTAAATTGAATTCAACCTCACAGTCTCACATCAAGTCCATTCATCACTCTCCAATCCAATGATCTGGAACTTCATGGTGCAATTAACTTTACTTCTTCTAGGCAATTAAATGTGTTGTCCCTTCTGCAAATATATGCAGGACTTGGAAGTTTCTTTTATTTGAATCTCCTGGGGCAAGTACTTTCCATACAAGGAAGAAAGTTTGAAAAATCACCTGCCTCATGGAGGACATAAAATGTGCATACCAGTACGGACATTCTTCTACTTAAAACACCTTTAGTAGGAATTCTACTTCCTTTCTCCTCAGTTGCCATCACTTGGTTTTGCTTAAGGAAGGAACGTAGGAAAGGGATTGAAACGGGTGTAGCATTTGTAGCCCTGGTGGTGAACAATTAAAAGGTTTCTTTTGTTCTTTAAATTTTATAAAATGATACTTGATTTTTCTTCTAATGTCCATACTGTACCAATCTGTGTCTTGGATGTAAGGATTTCAGCACATCAAAAAGACCAGTTGTTTGTCTAGCCAAGTACTCCTGTCTCCAGCTGTAGTAATTAGGAGAAGCTCTTCAAGGGGCAGCTCAAGCCTGGCCCGTCTTAGGAGCTTACTTCCCACACGGCTCCCCACCTCCATATCACTGATGAGAGATTTTAGAGGGCACATCCATTCTTATTTTAGGATTCGTTTTGGACCTGTATCCATTTATTAGTCTAATGCCTTTTTGATCCTACCTCCACACTTTCCTGCCATAAATTCCAGAAGATACCTGTATGCTATATAAAAATCTTACAAATTTTTTGTAAGTCTGTGTACTCTGTGTGTAAGGAACCTGAGACATTTCTTGCTAGAGGGCTACTTACAGTTAGAGGGAAAGGGTTGTCTGTACTGGTCAGTTGGAACATGCTAAGAGCTGTCTGTGTAAATCTCATTCTCTCATCAGGGTGGTTTTCTCATATCTTGTAGTCATCTTGAGTCTTTTATACTGTATTCTGGGAATTCAGCAAAAGGTTTGGGAACTGTGGGCCTGAACAGAGTGGTGAACGAGGCCAAATCAGTTGTTCTGGTACCTTGCAACTCTACCTTGCACCCTCTTTTATGAGATCCTTGCAGTTATTCAAGTCACCTGGACAGTTGTCATGTGGGAAAAGCAGTCATTCTCTGCTTCGTGACGGATGCTACCAGTAGGGTAGGATGATGGCAACACGTATCTGAGTATTAGATACTGCTTTAAGTCTGCTTAGGTTGATTTAGTATGAGCTAGCTGGAGTGTGGACAGATAATGAAGCACGGTTAAATTATCTCAATCATATTTGATGCTGTAACTGATCCTTCAGTGTATTTTCAGTCCGTCTCAATTGCAAAATAAAACATGTTGTTTAAGCCATAATGTAAACATTGATCATTTGGTTATCCATCAATCAAAATTCATCATGACTTGGGTTCTTTGGGCCTGAATTGAATACTGCAAGAATACTAGATTTTTTTTTTTTTTGAGGAAGCTTGAAAAGCTTGATACTTGGGATGCCTCACTGTGATAATGTATATAAAAACCTCCTGTATATTTACTGTAATTGTTGCTTCTGAACAGAATATGAAAAGCCTCCTTACATTTTTATGTCATACAAGAAAACAACAGTTTCCTATGTGAATGACTTTTTTTTTGAGATTATTTTAATCTACTGACCTCAGTAATGTGTTCTTACTTTTGCTTTTTATTTCTTCTGTCTCATTGACATAAAATTAACTTTATCTAAATGTTGAGGTTTTATTACATGTCTCTTGAGCCATCCCAATTAAGAGGAAGAGGAAGAAATAGATACACCTGAACATAAACACTAGCTTTGCTTTAAAATTATGTTTATTTGTATGTGTAAAGGATAGAGACTAAATTGTTCAGGGAGAAAAGTCTCAGGATGCAACAACAATATGCAGCATTTCTTATATCCTACTGTATTTCAAGTTTGCATTTTTTTTTAACTCAGTTGATCAGCAAGCAAAAAAAAGTGTGTGACCTGGCCAATTACAGTTATTTCAGATGAGGAAATGGAGGGAACACCTACTCTGCAGTAAGATAGGGATTTTCCTTCTGAAGGCCAGTGAGGATATTGTCTGCTCCCAAAGTGGTAGGATGACTGTCACTGTGACCGCTTCACTCAGTGGCACTGGGCAGGCTGTCAGGAAGAGGATTTTTGGATATTTATTTGTCTCCACTCCACAAAAAGACCACTGGTAATCATTGCATCTGTCTTATCAGACGGAATACTAAGTGACATGTGCTTTACAAATATGGATCCAGATCTGAAAAAGCCAATCTGGCAGGTTTTTTTGGTCTTCAGGGGTTTAACTAATTCCTATGTATGTGAAAACCAGTAAGTGGAAATAGAAATAGACCCTATGAATTTTCATTATAATGAAATACAATCCCCTGTTCAAACCCTGCTTTAAAAAAAAAAAAAAATAAATTCGTGGCCTTGTCTCCAGATAGTGAGTGATATTTGTTTTTTCGTTGTGTAGGTTGTGTTCTTACTTTGTATGTTTAATGTAGAATTAGTGTCATATGATGACCTTTCGACTTTTGCATCACTGCTTGAAAGTAGTTGTTCCTAAGAAGAAGTTTGTCTATGTAGCAATAAGGCATTATAATATGAAGTTATTGTATCCTTTATTATCTCTTTTGGCTGTTGCATATTATTGGGATAAAAATGTATACTATTTTATATTTAGTATTCTAAAAATGTTTTAGTTTCTGATTTTTCTCTCTCTGCTTTGGAAAAAAAGTGTTTTTTTAATATACTGTCTTCTGAAACTGTTCAGGAAATTTCCTCGAGTGCTTTTTAAAAATTTCATTTTAATGAAGAAGGGAATATACACACACTTGTTCTATGCATGTGTGGATGATGTGTTTAAAAGTGTGTCTAAAACCTGTAAAAATTTTAAAGCATGAGCCATTCTCCCCTAAATCTTTGATCTCTGTGTTTTGACATATTGCTGTAGATAGAGCTGACCTTATATATGGACTGTGGTGTGAAATGTGGTATGAAAGTGCTGACATTAATTTACTCTTACTTTCAATGTTTTGTCTCTGTTGTGAAAGTTTTAATCTTTGACGCTTTCATACAGGTGATTGAGTCGTTGCATTACTCTGTGCCTTTATTTTTTCACCTTTATAAAGGATGACAAGTGTATTTTGCTCCTTCTACAGTTTTGTGCTTTGAGATCAGCAGGCAATGCTGACATAAGCATTACTGGTAATGGTAATAGTGTTTGGTTGTATCTTAGCTATTTTAAAACTTTATTTCTGTTCAGAATGAGAACTGGTGATTAATAAAGTGTGTAGAAAAAGCTAGTGCTATAAGGGTAAATTTTATTTCTGGGAAATACATGTTTTAAAGATGTATATTTAATCACTGTTATGGGAATAAAATGAATTTCTTTCATTATGGTGCTTATCAGGGAAAGGAAATTATTTTGAATTTTAATTTGTATCAGTTCTTAAATCATAAAAGGGACAGACTGCTGCTTTAAACATTCCTATACTCTAAAGAAGTGACATTTCTGTTTAGCTTTTAGAATGCTAACATGTATCTATGACCTACTGTTCGTCTATTGTCATTATAGGTTATATACCTGACACTTCATGTTCACACCTCTTTCAGTGACGCATGTTTACTGTTTACGTAAATTCAACTGAGGGCCAATGTCACTGTTTCTGCTGGTTTCATGTAGTGTATTGCTAAGCAACATGTGTACGAACAACAGTGTTTGCTTTCATTTTATCTCTTTCCTGTTCCCCTCCAGCCCCCCTCTTCCCTAAGAAGTGACACAAGTTTGAAAGGTGAATATTAGCTTGTCAGGCAAAACAGTATTTTTAGTTTATACCCTATGAACGATGGAAGATGCAGTAGATAGTGCAGATTTTGAATGTTCTTCAGTTTCATTACTTAAATGTTTGATGACATTCCCAGCATTTTTTTTCTTGCAAACACTATTTTTTTTTTCTTTTGGAAGTAATGATTCATTAATATATTTTTACACACCCTGGGCCATATTCACCTTGGAAAATAGTTCTGGAATACTGTTTTTTCTCATGTACACACCTGTTATATTGTCCCTGTACAACCAGGTATGGGTAGATCTGAGTATCCATTTCAGGTATAGCTGAAGATTTGTCAGCATGCTATCTAGATTCCTGAAGAGTGAAAGCCCAGTGATAGAATGCTATACACGTGTACACACATCTGTAGAGAGAGGGAGAGAAAGACAGAGACAGGATTTTCTATAACTTGAGTTCATAGAGTATGTGACTTTTTTTTACATTTACATATAGCAAGCCAAATTCTGGTGTAAATTCTGGGGAGAAATAGGAAAAAGATAAGGGACCGAGTTCCTTAGAATCCTGAAGTCCTACGCTCTTAATGAATTTAAGCAAAGGAATTACTGTGTCAATACAAAAACTTGTCTATTGACTTCTTTAAGCTTAAATACATGGAATATATATGCAAAGTCATTTTTGTGGCTGTTCCGCATGGATCATCTTAGTTCAATTAACGTGTAGGAATAACAGGTCTGCTTTTGGGAGATTTGTTAATGGGCATACCAAACCTTGAAGAGAACCTCAGTAGTCAACTGATTTTATGTGGAAAAATGGAAGTAAAAGGCATATTTTCTTGCCTGAACTACCACTAATGCCAAAACTCAGGAAGGAAGTATTTATCTGTATTCAAAGACATTTTATCAATTTCAGTTTTATTTTTTTCAGAAAATAGACTTTGGTTTTCATTATTAATTTTACTCGTACAGTGCAAATTATGTTTCCTCTCTATGAAAAGATTTTCTAAGATGTTTCACTTGTTTTTTTGTGCTGTGGGGACTTCCCAAATGCTGCTTAAATTTTATGTTTTTTTTTATGTGGCGGTGTGTTGTGGATGCCTTGTCTTGTCTTTTCTGCTTTTCTAGAAGGAATAGTTTGAGAAATTCAGGATGTGAGCCATCATTGCTTGTCCTACTAGATTTGGACTAGGAGCAGTTGAGTATACACTTTACTGATAGGTTGCCTTGTAAATATACTGTATTTTAAATCTGAACTGCTTTCTCAGATTTTACCATGAAAATTAATATTTTACAGAACTCAGATTTTCTATATTTTTTATGTTATCATTTGCAAATAATACATAGCTAAAGGTAACCAGTAGTAAATCTATTTAATTTTCTTTTTCTGCATAAATGGGCAGACTGATGGTAGCCTTATTCCTATGTTACCTTTCCTTTTTTCAATTTCTGAGGTGAAAGAATGTCTTTTCCTAGAATGTTTGATTGCACAAAGGTGAACTCCATTATTTTTCTCGTTTGATATTCATCAATTTGCATGTTAATGTTTTCAGTGGAAACTAAATATGCTAATTTCACAGCTTCTTAGCAGATATCTTAATCATGAGGATATTTGTATGTTTAAAAAAAAATGAGGTAAACTGCATAAACTGGTTCGTAAAATTATACTACAGGTCAACCTGAAAATCATGTCTCTCTCAGGGGCCTCATCTCCGTAGGGAATATAACCAGCTGCCACTGAAGTTGAAGCTAACCCATAAATTAAGAGATTTGTTTTTAGGGTTGGTTGGTCTGCCTCTGCCTTTTACCCCTAGTTTATGTAAACAGTCAAGCAGACATCCAGTCAGCAAGGCAGTCAGCAGTTCTTCCAATCTTTCTGTATACGTTCTTTAAAAATGTGTTTGGCCACATATTAAATATAGGTGGCCTCTTTATCTTCAATTATGACTAGATAGATAAGGATTTCAGTGCTTTCGTCTATTGTAAAATGGAATTAGTGCAATAAAGGCAAATAACCACTGTTTCAGAATCAAAATACATAGGAAAAACTAAAAAGGAGTTTCTAAGACTTTCAAAACTATAGCTGCTCTTCTGAAGTTAATTTAATTTTTTTCTTAGGGTGGAGTTAATTCTTTCCATGTCTGCAGAGATCATATTGTAATGTCAAGTTGCAATAAGCTAAAATACATATAAATGATAGTACGACGCTGAAAGTGGGTGAGCTGTAGGGTTGGGGGGATACTCAAGAGAGATAACTAAATTAGTCTATGCTCTTCTGCATAGTGATGGGGGAAAGTAAGTTTAAAGAACAGTGAGATTTAGAATACCTAAGTTAGGATTTGCCCTAATGGCCTGTATGACCTCTAAAGGAGTCACCTTCGTGGAGTGGTGGTGGTGGGCATGAGTCGTATCGAATGACTAGGAACTCTTTTAGATATATTGAGAATTTTTGCAATGAATATTAGATCATACAGCAGTTTAGTTTGTACTGCTTGCAAAATATTATTTATAGCACTTGCTGGATGTCATTTGTACCGCACTATCGTTGTATTTAAACTTAACATGTCTTCTCACTTCATTTTCTTATACTGTATGGTACATGCTGAATAATTATGCCTCTAAGTTCATGCAGTTTAGACCTTAGTCATTACATTTCATAGTCAAATTTTACAATTGTCATCCAAATGTCCTCATTTAAATGAGATACACATCTCATGAGGCTGTCCCAGTGAGCAAAATTTAAATAAAATGCATGTCATCTTGTCATTACGAACTTTGTAAAGAGATTTTTCTCTTCAGCTGTATTTCAGTGTTAACTCAATTCTTCATAGTAATTTCACTAACATTGTTGCTTGAAATGAATAAAACATTAAATTATGCATTTTTTTCTTAAAAAAGCCCAACAACTTTAAAACAATCTAGCCATAATGTGGTGTTATTATTGCAATAATAACAGTGCTTTAGACTTAGTTGAACCTTTACTATAGGCTAGTGTCTGGAAATTAGTATTTTGGTGCCCCTCAGATGACATCTAATTCAAATGTTTCACAAAGATGTTACCAAGACAGACTGATATCCTATGATCTCTTGGAGCTAAATTAATATTTTAAAATCACATTTCCTAAATCGTTTCTTAACAGGAGTAATTTAAATTTTCAGTAAGTTAATTTGATGAGGTGAATGTCCTTTTCCAGACCGGATTTCAATTAAGACTGAGTAAAATAAATCAGTGCTCTTTAAAAAAACATATTCAGCAGCAGTAAGTACAGTTTGTGATACATACTGTTTCAAGCCATTTCTATGAATAGATCCAAGACAGATTTTTATTCTCTAATCATATGTTTAGGGGATTGGCTATTTAGTAGATTTTTAGCTTTCCAGATGCTCAAACAATGCACTTTAAGTACAGTATCCATAGATTATCCCCAGAATGCTGTAGATTAGCTATTTTAAGACTTGAATTGTGAATAAAAGCTGAAGAAAAAACAACAGCAGTTGCAAATGTGTTGTCTCAATTAGCTCATTTAAAATATATTTACAAGTGAAAGACAAAAGTAGGCAATGTCTGCATGTAACACTGTTACTTCATTAATATTTTATATACATATGTGTGTGTCTATAAATAAAAGCTTTATATGAATTCTGTCAACAACAAAGAGTATTTAAATCAGAGGCCTTTTTTGTTTGTTTATTTCACTAGGAAGGCAGTACAAGTTTTTATCACCAAGGACTGATTAGCAGATTTTGTACAATAATGAACATAGTTAAATTTTAAGTAGAATTTCATTCTGTTAAGATACTAAAAACTTTACAGTTTTGGCAGATAGGTTGCTTTACTGCCAGTTGTAACAGTGTTTTTAATTTGCTTTAATTCAGTAATTGTAGCTCTTACAAAAATATATTTTTACTGAATGATTTGTGACGTGTTATTTTTAGTCTTTAAAAATAGAATAAAATACATTTATTTTAATGTCAAATAATTGCCCTAAAATGTTTTCCTTATTAATAAGCAGTACTTGTTGAATCTATGTCTTGTAGCATTACCTGATTTAGCTAACTTAAAGCAAGCCAAGATCAAAGCTGTTTGCTTTTCTTCTTCAAATATTTAGGGTGAAGAAATACTTAAGTTTATTAAATGGCTTTTCTGATGAAAGGCATTTGCCTCCAAGCAAGTAAGTTAATTGCACAGATACTTCAAGAAGAAATCAACAGAGTTCTAATAAATTCTCTGCACAGGTTAAGGATAACCCAAACCAGCTTTTTTGTGGCATATGTCTGCATTACTAACAGTCCAAAATGATACAGACCTTACGTTCATTTTAGGACCTATCTGTACTGCAGTTGAGTATGTTGCAAAATACTTTTTAAAATCAAGAGTGACAGGCCATTCAGTAATGGTTTAATTTTCCAACTTAGTTTGGTTTAATAAAAACTGTCTCAGTGAACCTCTCCTCCATCATACATGGTCAAAAGAGTCTGAATATTATTACATTATTTCAGCTTTGCTGAATACAAGTTAACTTTGAATGGATTCCTGCAGAACGTGATGGTTCCAACATATTTCAAAATGATGGAGGACAGCTACAGAGCAGAATTGCAGGCAGAAAAGAACCAGTGTATGTAAACCCAAAAGAGGCAAGTAACATTGTTATATTAAAATTTTATCCTTCTTGAGTGACAAAGAAAACATGAAAATTGCTTTCTTTGTTCATTTGATTTAACTGATCATGTTATTTCAAAGTCATTACTGGTTGTTTGTTAGCAGTACTGACAATATTTTGTGTATGTTCTTTGTTTTCTTTTTCTGATGGCCACATTTTTATGTCATAGAATCACAGAAGAGCCCAGGTTGGAAAGGACCTGGAAAGATCATCTGTTCCAACCCGTTGTGGGAAAGTATGGGAAAGAGCCTAGATGAGATTATCTAGCACCCTGTCCCAGTTGCATGTCAGAAGCCTCTGGTGATCAGGACTCTACCACATCCCTGGGGAGCTTGTTCCAGTGCTGGATTGCTCTCACTGTGGAGAGCACTTATATTGAGGTGGAACTTCTCCCCCTGCAGCTTGTATTTGTTGTCTATTGTTTTCTCCTCGTGGCTCCTTGTGAAGAGGGAGCCTCTGTCCTCTTTGTAGCCACCCTTTAAGTACTAGAGAGTACTGGTATGTGAGTATGAAGTGGTTAGTGCTGTTAACATTTTTGCCTGTACTGGTTTTGGAGAATTTTCACCTAAGTATCTGGAAAACTGCAAAGTATTAAAAAAAAAAAAAAAACCCCAACAAAAAACAAACAAAAAAAAACCCACAACAAAAAAACTAAAGTCTCCAAACAAAAAAAAAAAAAAAAAGTGACCAAGACATTTTTCCTACTGTTTCCAGTTTAAGGTTATGTAATATCCGTGTCCTGAAAGCTAAGCTTTACAGTTTATTGAGCAGTCCAGAATTTTCATGGCTGCAATTATTGGAACCAATGATACAGATACCTCTGATTTGTATTGTCAATCTATAAACTAAGTGTCTTCATAACCTGTAGTAGTTACAGGCTTCTGATGGCTAAAACTTCCCATCTGGCATGGCCCATGAGTTAAATGCACAGAGGAATTGGAGGCAATGAAGAGACAGTGGACCACTGATATCCACCTGAAGAATAATTTAAAAAAAAAAAAAAAGATTGTGTTATTTTTTCTATGCCTCACATTTCCCTAATATGAGAACATTTTTTTGCTTTCTATTGTTTGCTTAAAATAACAGTGGTAACCACTGCTGGGAATATACCACCGTTCTTGCTGTAGATAACTCACTTAAAATGCACATGGATTGATTAAACTGCTGAAGTGCCTCGAGCACTGACTCCCAACTGTGCATGTTCTGATTGCTGCCTGCAGTGTACACTGGGAGGCTTGCTCATGGAGAACAGGCAGACATTTGGTATTGCACCGCTCAATATGAATTGTGTAACAAAAATGGTAATGGAGAAAAATGTGCTTAATGTCCTCAGGTGTGAATGGGCTTTTGAAGAAAAGAGCGAAACTTGGCATTACTGCGTAGTTAATAGTGCACATGTTAGGTTTTTGTTCACTTTCTGGATAAACACTAGCTATATAATTAATAACACAAACTAGACAGTTTGCTGTATACTGTTGTCATGGATAAATTTTTCCGTGATTTTACCTACTGAAGTTAATTTTTTGTAAGACCTTGTAAGGTTTTGTAAGATCTTGTAAGATTTTGTATCTTTTTTGTTTTTTACTGGGATGATCTTATTTGAACTTGTTTACTGAAGGATTGTCAATATGACAGCAGTTTCTAAAGGAGGAGCATTAGTTATTTTTAAAATGAATTATTACAATGAAATTGGAAATTACAGAAGGAATCCTGTTATAGATGATCATGTTTTCCTATTAAGGTGCAAACTATGTGGCTGGTATTTAATTTGGATGGATGACCAAATGATACCAGATCACATTCTTAAATTTACAGGGATAAAAAGACAGTGTTAATAAAGCCACTGTAGTAGTTGAAGTTACTAAATTTGATCTGCTGCTGACTGGGCTCTTAATCTTGAGTGTAATGAATACTTCGTGTTAAACAACTCTGCATTATTTATTCTAATCTTTCATTCAGAAAACTAGATCGCTTTCTGTGCTGGTGGGAGAAAAGTGACTGAGTATAATCCATGAGCTAGATGCTGGCAGATGTAGAATCAAGGAATTATCAGACCTTAAATGTAGAAAGAATTGGATTCACTGAGTTGCTTTTCAGCAGGGGTTCAGAGTTACTGATTACAAGTACGGACATTTTGTATAAATATGGATTATGACACTAAATTGGTGTGAGTTGTGGGTGGAGAAAACTAAGAGTAGTTCTTTATTCTGTAGTATGTTTCTTTATGTTTGTAGACGTGGTTTGCTTCCAGTTCAGAATTTTCTGGCTTCTTTTTTTTTTTAGTATGTACATATTTCGGATTTAACACTGCAAAGAGAGAAATTCTACACCAACTGAATAGACTTTTTTTCTTTAAGAAAACCTAGCTATTGGCTAAAGTCACCAGTTTGAAATGTGAAAGATTTCTCACCAGCATTGGGTTTGATTTTTCATTTAAATAAGGTTCTCAATGTTATTACTGAACGAATAGTAAACTTACAATCTAAAATCTGGTAACTATTCCGTGACCATTTTTACTTATACATGTATTTAACGTTGAAGTTAAAAAAAAAGAAAATTAGTGTTCAATTTAGGAACTGTTTTGCTGACCTGCTTGCTAGCAAATGGCTGTCAGTATAGTTCAGCTTTCTTCATTAGCTCTTAATTAAATTAGATGGCAAATGAAGTTACTAATGAGAGCAGACCCCAAACTTCTCCGTCAATATTCACAATGGCTTAGAATTCATGTACCTAAAAATGAGTTTTAGACTAGCAGGACTTCCATAAAATTGCTCGCAGTTTTGTGATTAGTAGATGAACTTACTGGAGGAGATCAGTGCTTACTATTGTGTCTAGTCGGCCTAAAACTGCAGAATGAAAGATGGCTCTGATTTCACTTAAGCTTTGCTGTCGTACCTTTCAACTTTCGAGCCTGCCAGTGTGTGTGATAGAAGCTATCAAAATGTGTGAAAAATGACCCAAAAGCAGAACTGTTACTTGCAGTTATCAATACAAACTGTTATTGTGCCATAATTGACAGATGGTTTTTCACTCTAATATCTGTTTTTAAGGATATTTTTACACTGATTTAGACAGAGTTGTGTTGTGGGTTGTGCGGTTTTTTCGGTGGTAGTTTTTTTTTTTTTTTTTAAAGTGAAAACAGAAAGCCAGGAATTAATGGTGCTCACCAAGGAGGTATTGCAATGTAGAAAAACAGTGGGAATATAGAAACAAACTGAAATTTGTTATTTGAGTTGGGGAGAACTAGAGCCAAAACACAGGTTCTCAAGTCTCCTCAAAGTGTGCTGATGAGTAGCTCTTGTCTGTTTTAGTGTGAAATGTATTCTTCTTTCTGTAAAACTCTGTAAGATCTGAGGTTTATTCTGCTGCAGAGAGAGAGAATATTTGAGAATTCATAAGGCGGAATAGAGTGAAAACTGATTTCTTTTTGGTTCAGTTGGAGAGCTCATTTGGCTAGAGCAGTAACAAAGTCTTCTGTTAAAGTGACTTCACCCAATTCTTCCCTCCTGTCCAGTCATTCACTTGGAGTGAATTAATGTTCATGGTAACTGAACACTGGCATTAAAATTAAAGTGTTCTTTGAAGGTTCTTGTTTCCATACAGGTCAGGTTTGGTTTTCCTTAGGTGTACAGCTTCAAGACTAGGGTCTGGACCAGGCATAGTTTTCTCCCTAATTTTATATAGTTTTCAACTGATGTTTCTCAGAACATTAAGCTGTATATTTTTAAACTACATTAGATTTTATGGATTGAAAATCAACACGTTACAGTTCCTTGATTGAGAACAACAGTAGCCAGATGTTTGTGTTAAATAAAAGAACTGCAGTTAATAGGATCTTGTATGTTAAGGTAGGCTGGCCCTGTTACGAAAACTGCTATGGAGTATGTTGTTATTTGGGAACTGTCTAAAAAATACACTGTTTGCAGTTATGTTACAGAAAGTTTTGTGAATATCGTTGTGCTCCTTAAATAGATGATCTCCCTTCTGACTCATGCCAAAACTGTTGCTGGATGAGAGGGTAACATAAGCAGTAGAACAAGGTTTCTGTGATACCCTACTATTTCCTTAGATGTCTTTCTTGTGTTAATTACAGCAGGATTCTCCTATGAGAAGAATTTGCATAGCTGACTTGAAGCATCTTTGATCTAACTATCAGCAAGGCTTCCTTCTAATGATTAGGTCTGCTAAGTGGAAATGCAGGAAGCTATGTCGGCCGTGGAAGCTCTGGTGACGCTGCAGCTCCCTGGTGGAATGGCGATGAGATTAAAGAGCCTAGTGATAGTATGAGGACCTACCTGCACCTGGAGCTTGGTGGTTCTGCTTACCGTAGTCTTTTTGTGGAGAACAGAAGAAAATTGAGCTCAAGAGACAATGAGTGAGGTAAAATTATAGGAACCAGGTCAGGGAGGGCACTTGTTTGAAAGAAATCTGAAAAGTAGAAACAGAAAGGAAGAGAGTTATGTAGAAGAAGAACAAGATGTTAAGAAATGTTAAGCTAGCGTATCAATACATGAAGTGCAAATAAATTAAGAGCTCTGAAAATGTTTTATTTTTGTCTAGGAAGCAAACCGTTTTAGGTGTTGGGGAAAAAAACAGAAGCAGAGGGGGATCAGAGGCATGAAGGCAAACCATTTGGGAGTACTGACTTCTCCACCTTTCCTTCCAAACTCCACGTATTCATGACTCTTTCCTAATGTGACCTTCTTGGATAATTGCTTGTCCAAAGTTGTTTATATGTAGATCTCAGGCACAGCTGTGTGTCAGTACAACCATGTCTGGAATTAGGAAGTGTAGGAAACTAATTTCTGAATAAATTCAGCCATCTGTCCATATTCTAAGTCTGCAGATTTTACTTATTACCAGTAGGTTTTAGGGGGTTTCCTCAGCATTTGCTGAAGGTAAATGTTAGAGTGTATCAGTCACAAGTGCAAGGAACATGTTCATAGCACCTGCCTTTAAGCACCAACTTGAAGTTGTTACAAACAACTTTGCCTGAAATTAAATAGAAAACTGTCACCAAAGATGTTTAGCGTTTTTTATATATGCACACATATACATATTTCTTATCTTTGTAATTTTATTGCCTTTAACCCATTGAAGAGTTCATACTTGTGTCTGTCATGGGAGGTTGCATTGCGTCCTTTCTGTTGCTGTAAATATTTGTCATGATCTTAATGACAATCTGAAGTGATACAAAATTTGTCAGTTTGCAAGAGTATTCTCAGAGCTTCACCTATGGGCTAAGAATGAGTTTGTTATTCCAAGAAAGAAGAACCACCCCCAGAATACCTTGCTTATGATCCTAGTACCACTTCCTGCCTTTGCATGCATGGATGTTTTTATACTGTGGGTTGGTTTTTTTTTTTTTTTTACTTTTCTGTTTTATATACCTGATGGGGAACTACTGCAGTCTTTGTAGAGGGATTTAAAAAGTCATAAAAGTCAAATATGACACTGCTTTATGTGAACCGGAGTTTTAATATAATGAGCATCAACACCTAGCCTTCAGGCATTAATGTTCAGCTGCTGAGAGCTTCAGCATCAAGTACTAATGTGGGCATTCATTCCCACTGCCCTTTCCTGTAGTGATTCCGTGTAACTTATTTACTTTATTAAAAACACCAACTCTAATCTGACAGCATTTGCAATCTGCCAAAGTGTAAAACTGTCACAAGATGCATTTACATTTATAGCAGAATCTGCATAGCTGTACAGGAGGTGAAAATAAGTCGATATAAACCTATGTCAGTGAAGATGGGATTTTGTGTACAAAATCTGGCAAAACAGCATCAAGTTTTGGGCTGTCTGTGGTGCTGGATGAGAAATGGAAAATTTTATGAGGAAACAAATGACAAAATTTTGAGTTGGTTTATTATATGACAAAGTGCAGGCAGTAAGCTAGCCACTCACATATTGAAAGCTTACAGTAAATTGGTATTAATTACTGCCTAGAACATGTTGCTAAATTGTCGTTCTCAACAGGCTTGCTGTTTTTGGTTTGTTGGTTGTTTTTTGTTTTTTTTTTCTGTGGTGGACCCTGCTCTTCTTCTAAGCTTTAAAATAAAGATTTGTTGTCTTGATATAATTGTTGAAACACTCAAAGAATTAAAAAAAAAAAACCAAGTGAAAAATCCCAAACAATTTTATGAAATATAAAGATCAGATTTGTGGTTTGTTTTTTTTGTGGGTTTTTTTTTTTTTTTTTTTTTTATAACTTTTGAGTATGTTTAGTTTTGTGGATTTTTTTTCTTTTTTCTGAACCTTCACTAAAGATGAAACCTGGATTTTTGTCGCATGCAGTAATAAATGAGTTAGTTCATAGTGCATGTACTTAAAGATTAATGCTATAAGCTCTTTAAGAGTATTTTGTAAAACAACGCCTTGGGACAAAAAGGTTGAGGCCATCTGAAACAAGTGCAGTGTTGTGCCCCTTTTTGCAGTGTAGGAGTTAAAAGTAAGGGCAACATCCATGACTTGCCAAATCTCAGGCAGTTTATTGTATTTCCAACTGTCTGTTACTTGGTCCATGCGGACTTTTGCTGCCTGTGGATCAGCAAAGATGGAAGAACCATGCTCTGGGTTTTAGTGCTTCTCTATGCTTGCGTTTAGAAAGATGCTACCCTTCAGTATTAGTTTATGTCCTCCTGAAATATTCCAGTGATACTCATAATATGGGGTGGTATCATGAAGATAACTTAAATCTAAAAGTTTGGAAACTAAGAGATAAAACATAATAATCATGTGGGTCTTTGTAACATTGTCTTTGTAACATTGTCTTTGTAACATTGTCTTTGTAACATAGTGCAGAAGCTGCTTGGTAGGACATTTGAGTTGGTCGAGGCACACAGCAGGAGTAGTCCTGGGGGATCCCAGTGGGGAGTGGGCGTGACTCAGAGATATAAGCTGTGAAGATGAGGCCTGTTCTGATCAACTGTATTACAATGCAGCATATGATGCTAAATCCACATGGAACAGCTCTGCCTGATTGGTAATGAATTGGTAATGGACTAATAAGAAGGAAAACGTTGGGAAAGGTGGAAGTAATGACCTGATGTTGCAGGCCAGAAAATGGAAGATGAGACGCAGGTTTCCTCTCACATTCTTAAAATTATTGTGAATGCTGTGCAATAAAATGCTCAAAATATTAGAATACAGAACATGTTTGTGAATCCTCCATCTGGTAATATTAGAAAGTATAAACTGAATGTTGCACTGTGGGGCCATAAATCCAAATCCATTGTGGTAAATTATGCTGGATGAGGGAGCAACACTTGGGAATTATATAGCATCATGGCAGCTTTTTAAATGCAAACTTGTAAAAATTGTAACTAATAAAATCATCATTAGTTGCTAAAATTACCATTTCTGTTAAAAGACGTTGAATTCACTGGCTATTTTTTGTCAATGTATAGCTGTTCTTGCTGGATGGGATTGTGAGTCTTTGCAGAAGGTACCATGTCAGGAAACTGAAACTTTGGAAAACAGGCACTAAATATGATGCTTACCCAGGTTGGTCAAACCCTTAGTTTACCCACAGTTAGCTTTACTTAGAAGATTGAAATAAATGTGCTTTATATTGTAATGAGAATTTATGTAAATTTGTTCCAGAGTTGCTAATTAAGTACTACTTGAGATTAATGATTGTTTTATTCTGAAAGCATATTTATGGGGTTTTTTTTGTTGTTGTTGTGGTAGGGGAGAGTCTAACATGAATATTTATTAAAACTTTTCAAGTTACTAAACACTTTACACAGTGGTTCTTTATTAATGTGTTTTAGCAATTTGTTTCTCCTCCTTAGTAGTTTTAGCTCGGTAATGGAAGATAAGAGTTTTGTTACTATACTAAGATTGAGCAAAAAATTCAAAACAAGGGCCTGTGAGAAAAGTGTGTTGTGGTTTTTTTTGGTGTTGGGTGGTTTTTTTTTTTGTTATTTTAAAAAAAGATCTGTAGCTTGCACATGTAATCTTTTGGAGTAGATTTTTGGTTGGTGTTTGATTTTGGGTTTTTTGTGTGTGTTGTTTTTTTCCCAGAATTCTCTGATGGCAGGCCATGGGCCTTCAAAATGTCTGGTTTTTGATACATGGCTAGATAATATGTCGTTTATTCACACTTTTGAGTTAGCAGTATTTAACCTTTAAATTTGCAATCATTTTCATTACAAGAGATGGTCAATGATATGTGTTGCTCATGTGGATTATAAATGTACATTCTTCAGGTGTATTCTGTCTTTTCATGAAAACACTCAGAAATTACTCTTTTGGTATATGGCCACCTTAAATATAATAAACCTCCAGAAAATATAGGCGACTTCTAGATTTGGTTGTGTAATATACTTATCAAGATAGCAGTCTTGAAAAAAGCTACACTATAGAGAAAAGATATATTTTACTCTCTGTCCATCACTTTGGAATAAAAATCTGATATTTTTACTTATTTTGTTAGAGTACTAGGTTAAAACCTGTATTTAGTGCAGTGGGAAAGGTTACATGGGAGTTAGTCAATTTAATGCATGACTTGTGTTAGACTGCTTTTAAACACAAAAAGAAAACACTTTGTCATTTGTGAGACCATTGAGAGGGCACTTAGGTAAATGATGGAAATCAGAATTTTTTTTTTTTTTTTTTTGCTATCCACAGTAGAGAGTATTTACATAGTGTTGCCCATGTATTCACCTTTAAAAGCTTGTGTTTTCAAAGTCCGTATTTTCTGCTATTGGCTAATAAAAACAACTTTACTTTTCAAAGCTATTTCGTGCACGCTGACGGTAGGAGTGGATTCGACAGTTCAGCTCAAGTGCATCTGCACTAATGCACGAAGCATGAGCAACAAGCAAGAGGAGCTGGAGGCCATTGTGCAGCAGAACAGCTATGACCTAGTGGCCGTCACAGAAACATGGTGGGACGAGTCTCATAGCTGGAGTGCTGCAATGGATGGCTATAAGCTCTTCAGAAGGGATAAGCAAGGAAGGAGAGGAGGTGGGGTGGCTCTATATGTTAGGGAGTGTTTTTATTGTATAGAAATCGAGGACTGTGATGATAAATTTGAATGCTTATGGGTAAGAATGAGGGGAAGGGCTAACAAGGCTGATATCCTGCTGGGAGTGTGTTATAGGCCACCCTC
>NW_010112794.1:0-336 GCF_000699245.1 Pterocles gutturalis | reverse complement strand
GGCCCAGGAAGGCTGGACATTCCTCAAGAGGGTGGTTTTAAAAGCACAGGAACAGGCTGTCCCCATCTGTAGAAAGACACAGTGGCAGAGAAGACGACCAGGCTGGCTAAACAAAGAACTTTTCCTGGGACTCAGGGAAGAAAGGAGAGTCTACAATCTCTTGAAGAAGGGTCAGGCAACCCAAAAAGAATACAGGGATCTTGCCAGGTCATGCAGAGTTAAAAATAGGAAGGCAAAAGCCCAGCTGGAACTCAAATTGGCTACAGTGGTAAAAGACAATAAAAAATGTTTTTAAAATACATTAACGACAAAAGGAGAGCTTTGGACAATCTCCAT
>NW_010112793.1:30835-31625 GCF_000699245.1 Pterocles gutturalis | reverse complement strand
GCAGGGCAGCCCTGCGGCTGCCCCCGGCCCTGCTGTCTCCCGAGGAGGGTCTCCCGCTCCTAGCCCGACCCCCTCCAACAGCTGTGAAGGAACCAACGGAGACAACCTCCCTGGCACCTCAGCAGCTGCCCTTCGTGGGGTCCCGGCAGCCCTCCCTCTATCCCCATTCCTATCCCTGGGGAGCAGGAAGTGTCCCAGGAGGAACCCAAGGAGGCCGTGGCACATCCACCTACTTCCAGCTGGGGCAGAGCCCTGAAGAGGAGGGCTGGCAGCCCCGAGGCCTCCTCTCCATTTTTTGGGGAGGGCCGGCAGCCCCGAGGCCTCTTCTCCAGCCCAGAAGAGGCCACCCCACCAGCAGCACTAGAAGAACGCCCCAGGTGCTGCTGAAACCAGGGCTGGGCCAGCAGCTGGGGCATGCGACTGGCCTTCAAGGGCTCCCAGCCCCCTAGGTGTCATTATCAGGCAGGAAAATAAAAAGGCCTGAAACCTGCAGAAAAAGTCTTGGAGTTCCTAACAGTGCCCTTGGCATTGCTACTGCCACCCGTGCTGTCCCCAGGTGCTGCTGAAACCAGGGCTGGGCCAGCAGCTGGGGCATGCGACTGGCCTTCAAGGGCTCCCAGCCCCCTAGGTGTCATTATCAGGCAGGAAAATAAAAAGGCCTGAAACCTGCAGAAAAAGTCTTGGAGTTCCTAACAGTGCCCTTGGCATTGCTACTGCCACCCGTGCTGTTTTCTCCCCCTTTTCCTGGGGCTGTGCCCACCCTTTCCTCTTGTGGTCCTTAGCAGCGTGC
>NW_010112793.1:6634-30655 GCF_000699245.1 Pterocles gutturalis | reverse complement strand
GTCTGGCCCCGGGCTGTTGCAGGGGCTCCTGAGCGATGGGTTTTCATGTCACTGAGGGATGTAATACAAGTGATTGTAACTAAAATATATTTTAATCTCCATAAGTACAAATGTAGGAAAGGGTGCCTGGTGGATTGTTAAGGCTGTAAAATTTAAGCCCACCGCTTAATTTTTTCTCCCCGTTGCCAGGTGAAGAGTGCAGCGTGGTGCCTGGCCCTGTGCGCTTTTAAGTCCTTATTCTTGTCCCATGGAGTCTGGCCTGTTTCTCTCTGATTTCATGCTTCTGAGGTTTAAATGTCTCACATAGACCTCACATGGGTGGAAAAGGCTTCACAGGATTTAAGATAATAGAGATGTAGGCTCCTTAGGGTGCATGCACAGTTGCTCAGAAATCAGAGAGAGGTCAGATTTCAGAAGAACTCTGTACCCAGCCATAGGCCATCAAATTAAGGACCTTGTGTTCAAAAGAGCTCAGTGTGCTAGGGCTTGTGATTCTAGAAGAAATTTTTTGAGTTTTGACAAGAATTAAGAAAGTAAAAATCCTGGGGCAGAGGGAACTGTGAAGGGGGGAAGAGCACATGCAAGTAGAACAATCCAGAGAAGGAGGCTTTTCCATCAGAAATTTTTTGGTTACAAAGTATTAAAATTTTGACAGAAATTATGTCTTTAAAATCTCCAAGATGAAAAACGAAAAAGGAAAATCAACAAACCCAAAAGAGTTATACTTTTAATTTTGGGCTGAAAAAAATGCCAAGATTACTTTTTCACCCCTAATTTATATTGGAGAGGTTTTCCCTTGAAAATTTATGTTTAGTTAAATTTTGATTTTCCGTCAGGGGAGGAAGTTCTGCTGGAAAGCTTTTAGTTGAGATGACTGCTACTCATTGACACTGAGGTTTCTCTCTCCCCATTTACTGACTTTCAGATGGGACATCTGGTGCTGTGTGGTCCCAAGAGCAAGCACTTTTGGGACAGGCGGGTATTTTGGTGGATGTGTTCATTCAATGTTTTGCAGGCTTTTTAAACAATGTGGTTTTTCCTGACTCTTCTGAAAAAACCCTAGTTGTACAGTTTTGACTTGCCTTACAGAAAAGCTGAAAAACTTTCTGAAGCATTGTTATACATGCTCTCTCGTTAGAGGGAACTCAGACTTCTGAAATGTATTGAAATTTAAAGGCATACTCTTCTTATTAAATCTGTACATTGCTTAAGAGAAAACAGTTGCCAACAAAATAATTGAGATGTTGTGATGAGCAACTGTCATTTTTTGGCTCCCTGGGGCAGCATATCTCTAAAAAAACCCAAACAGTAGGGTAGAAGAGGATCTGTTTAAATGTGTTATTTTGAATAAATAAAAAGCAGAATTTAAAACAGCAACTCAATTGCTACAGTATTTTAAGGTGCCTAAAAAGAGAAGTGACAAATGGTTCGTTAACAATTTAAAAATCTATTAGGTATTACCTCTTCTATTTTAAAAAGCAGCATGTTTGCTTGAAAGGATATGATGAAATGGTGCAAATTTAAGGGTGGAAGATATCAAAGATACGATCTAGAGGAGATATGATTGAGGAGGAGTGCTTAATGTCTCTTCCTAAAACAGAAAAATTACAAGAATAACAATGTATACAATTCATGTAGCATGCATTTTAAAGTAGATCAGTGAACAACAAATTCTAACTTTCAGGAAGGTTGCATAGGGAATATACGATTAATGGAGATAAATAGGATGTTTTCTTTGTGATCTGACTACCTGCCGTTACTCTGTGCACACTTTTTTGCTTGTCTTGGAGAAACATCATAGCCATCACCATTTGAGACAAGGTGTTGGAGCAGTTGGACTGTTCTTGTGACCTGGTACTGTGTAACATAAGGACTTAGTGGGTGTTTAGGGTTGTATTCCTTATTTCCCAAATGAAAGATGATCAACTGGCCTATTTCTGTTATCTGTCTTTGACAAAAGGCTAGGAGAAAGGGAGAGGGAAAGTTCAAGAAGATTCATCAAACTGCACTAAAACTAAAGGACAGAAAGATTTGAGAAAGCAAGGATGTGAATCCAATCACTCAAAACCACCTTGACCAGAAAAGAAAGCAAAGCAAAACATTTTGAAACAAAAATCTAAAGACTGGCCAGCTATGTGTAAGCAATTCAGCTCTTCCAGAGGAGTGTCCTGCTGCTATTAAAGTGGAGCTGGAAAAGGATTGCAACATATTCTTTAACAAAGATGCAGCTGTGTCAGGTACACTAATTGAAGCATTGTGCAACAGTAAAAACAAAACTCAGATTTAGAAACTGACAGACAGTATAAATAGAATCTCTCCTGACAGTATATAGTGATCTTGAATACTGCAGTCTTTAAATTACAGCACTGTATAAAAGACAAGGAAATATAATAAAAGTCATGAATATGAATTTTAGTAGAAGAATACCAGATTCTCTCTGTTCACAAGCTAACAGAGGGTTCAGAGGTTGCTGTACCCGTGGAAACAGCTTGAGGAGACCTACAATGAAGTTATAGCATTAAAGTCCATTCATTGTCAGTATTGCATAGGAAGGGGAAAAAGCCTGAGTTCAGTGTTCCTGTCCATGCAAAAACATTTTAAATACCTCTCTAAAAAGAGTGTTATGCTGTTCTGCTAACAAAATTGCATAGAGAGTGCTCCACTATGACTAAATCTGTCATGTCATTAGAATTTAAGATTCAGTAACAAAGTGAACGGACTAACACACTCCCTATAGGTAGAGATTTCCACTAGTTACACAGCACTGACGCTTTTTCTGCAGTCTCCCACCTAATTCTGGAGCTGGGACCAAACCCTTTGCCAGGACACTCTTTACTCTGATGTTCAGATAATACAGTAGCTTGAGGGAGAAATGAACCAGTTCTGCAGAGACAGAAACTTCCTCTCTTGCTATTCAGTACAGAGGTGGGAGAGACTCGCTGCCCTGAAATCAGAAGCAGGCAACTGGCACCAGACTGCAGAAGACTCTCAGTCTCTGCATACAAGACCTTCTGTTTTGCCCCATGTTTTGGCCGGTAGTCTCCAGGAAAATGATTGTCCTCTCCAGTTGTCAAAACAGATGATTGAAAAAGGCAGGAGCAGAAAGAGACACAATGGGTAGGGGTGGGTGGCTGTTAGCTTCAAGCAAATTATGCAAGTTCTGATTTCAATCCAATTGTCTCTGTCCTTGTGGGTGTTGGTTATTCATTCATGGCCCTGTGAATGTTTCATTTACTTTCCCAGGTTTGACAGTGTTTTGAAAGTGCTGTGAATTGGATAGCTATGAGTATTGGGAAGAGAGAGTGAAAAAGAGTAGCCTTGCTTCAGTTCTGATTTTCTATGTGACTCCAAGTAAATTACTTGCTCCTTTTGTGTTTTGTTTTCTCCCTGTTAAAAGAATAACAGTGCAATGACAGGTGTTGTGTAGCATCAACATATTACAGACAACAGCTTTTTCCCTCCACATTATAATAATAAAAGCTCAGTAAAAATGAATACAGAATTCATGTACATTTGGAAAATCTAGCTTGTAGTTAGATGAAGCTGCAATGACTACTGGACCTCCTATTCCCAGTTACTATTCTGCCCCATAATTTACTGGATTACTTAATGTACAAATTATTGCTCAAAATGCCTGTCAAATCACACGGAGCTTGATGGAAATGGTGGAAAGTAGTGTCAGTCTCATAGAGTTGAGGTGACAATTAAGAAAGACACTTTTCTGTGGCTGAGCAGAAACTGGCAAAAAGTAAAGGCAAATTCTTATGAGAATTCTTAATGCAAAATCTTATGAGAATTATCCACAGGACAGTATTTGCAAGCTTTAGCTTGTGTCAAAGGTCTGTGGTGCCCACAGCTTCTTGTGCCTGACTTAGTAGAAAATACATGACTTAATAGTTCATAACTTTGTCCCACTGAAGACAGTAGACCCTCCTGTGCTGGCGGTTGTGGTTGGATGTGCTACACTCCCCCAGTCAGAGTAGCATTTCCCAGTCTTCATCTCAGATAAGTTGACTGCTGCTAGTCAAACACGTTCCTCAAAAGCAGGGCATCTTCAAGGAAATGGCCATCAGGTTTATTTTACAATGTCTTGATTTCAGTAGAGATATAAGCATTTGATTTCTTCCCTGGCTTCCTGTTGTGACTTCTGTTCACCTGTATTCAGTTTTTTAGCCTGATCTTAAGAATAAATTATTACCCTAAATTGCTTTCTACCTAATCTTGTTGCAGGCTCTTGTTTCCCTCACTAGGTGTACACAATTTATTTCCTAGAGAGAAAATACAGAATTTAATTAAATAAATTCACCTTCTTCTATGTTTCTCTGTATCTGCTGAACAGCATTTGTCAGCTATTCCAGAGTTCCAGATTAAGAGTAATATTATTTATTCAGACACCTACAGCTACAGTGTACCTGCCAGCAAGAGTATCTCCACAAAACTCTCAGAGCAGAGTTGAAATGATGCCCAATGGGGGAGGTATGTGCAGAATTTGCTTTTTATCTTTGCCTAACAGGGTCATAGGTCCTCATTCTAGTAGCTCCCTTGAGCAAATCCTAGCCTAACGAACACACCAACCCTTAGAGAGAATTTATAAATAACATAAAGGCTAAAAATGTATTTTGTGTAATAACTTAATCTGGAAAGACACAAATTGGAATAAACACCTGCCTCATATGTTGGATTGCCTATTATTATGTTATCAAGAATGAGAAGTGAAAACCAACAAAATAAGAGGCCTCAAGGCAAGACGAAATACCACAGGAGGAGGCAACTGTCCCATTTGCCCTTCCAATCTTAGAAAGGAGAATTCCTTACTGTAAATGTTGCTTTGCTGGTGTGTCAAGGTTGTCAGCAGTGTCACAGAATATAGCAGAACTAACTTTGTTTGAAAGCTAGCTTGGGCAATTTGTCCCTGAATCTCTGTATTCAGTTTTCACTTAACCGTCAGGTATGTGTTTAGTTTTCATCTGGTAGAGCCGCTCAGCGTACTTCTAGGTGAGTTAAAAAGATGGGCTGACAACTTTGAGACACACATATGCTGTCAGATCTGTGTCCTCCATAAAAATACTTGAGCTAGCTGTCAAACATATTAGGTTAGGCACTGCTGTCAGCACCAAACAGCATGGAAAAATGCCCCTTTCTCTTAGTGGTGAGCCTGTGCCATCGCTTTGTAGGGTACTGAGGGAAGAGAGCTCAAAATTGACTTGTGTGCACCCCCCTGTGCATCTGCAGCATGCAGGTATCTCACACCTTTAGAGAGTGAGTAAGGAGTGGAGAACATACTCTAGAGCTTACCTACAGTATTTTTCCATGGAAATTTTTTTTATCAAAAGTTCTTTCCCTCTGCAAAAATTCTTCCCCTCCAAGTTAAGGAAGTTAAGGAAGCCTAGATGAACCAACATACAAGTGTAAAATAAATCTACCTGACAACTATTGATTTTGAAATGTTATTGTGGTGCCTTGAAATGTTTTGTTTTCTTTCTAATTATCCAGATCTTCTTGAGAAGATATAGAACTGATTTTTATTTTTAAAAGAAGACATTATGATTCTTTGGCACAGTTGTTCTTCCAGAAAGCACAGCTATTCCTCCAGAGGTGCCTCACTCAATTCAGTACACTCTTGTCCCTCTTCAGTTTTCTCCGAGGACTTGTGAAATTTTCTGAGAAACAAATTCATAGAATAGGATTGAGTATCGGTAAGTGGTTAAAAGAAAGAAAAAAAAAGACTGGGCTTCAACCTCGACCTGAAGCAGTGTTGGATGTTAAAGAAAAGGGAGAAATGAGGAGAATAAATATCAAGATAATGTCAGCATCAGAGAAGTCCATCTCAAATAAATTGTTAGCATTTCAAAGGTCATTCCTTTTTTCTTCTGTTTACTGATGCACATTTCATAT
This sequence comes from Pterocles gutturalis, assembly GCF_000699245.1. Taxonomy (NCBI): domain Eukaryota; kingdom Metazoa; phylum Chordata; class Aves; order Pterocliformes; family Pteroclidae; genus Pterocles; species Pterocles gutturalis. Next base: position 24,760 of record NW_010112793.1, on the reverse strand, counting down.
TTCACAGAACTTTCATTTCTGAAACCCAATTCAAACCTCGGTGGAAAAGCTTTGCAGCTTTCAGAGCTGACTTCTACCTGTGGCAGGAATGGAAGCCAGGCAAGAGTAGACATAAGTTTGACAGTAACCTCCATCGATGGTGCAACTTTGAACTTTATCACCAGCTGGAGCATAAAAGGGAGCTTGTGTGAAATGAACTGAAGATTTCACAGATTACATTAGATGAGTATTCTTCTAAGTTTCCTGAGAATTTAAATCACAGGGTTGTTTTCAGAAATATCCATCCTTTACCTCTTCCTTCCACTGCTTTTCCTCCTCTAGTATTATGACACCCAAATACTTTGCAAGCAGTAGTGGATTTTTTTATATTTTCCCGTGACTCTTGTGGAACAGACTCAAGCTAGCAGAAATGCTGGTGGTTCTGCACACTAAAGACAAAAAATCTCTCACTGTGAGAGATAAAGTGGAGTTGTTCTTATCAAATATAATAAAAGTGATTGTTTATTTACAAACATTTTTCTTTAGATAGATTGTGAACGTAAGGGGTTCAAGAATTCAAGACTAGATCACCAGAAACAAAAAATTAGGTAAAATCTTTACCTGGAGCAGTGGAAAAGAGAAACATTTGAGTAGTGCAAAAAAGTGCAAAGCCAAGCAATTAATTATCAATAATGGGGCTTGTTGTTGCATAGTGGAGTCTTGTCATTTGATGTGAAAGCAGGAAGGAGAGCTGTACTATGTGTCAATAATTGGAACTTCTTAAGTCATAATAATAATTTGAACTGCTTAAGTCATCCCACTGAAGACAAAACTAACACAACTCCAGCTATGATACAGTGAAATACTAGCACAAAAGTGGAACAAGAATGTCCTTATAATGCATAGGTCCTGGATCTTGAAGGATTCTGTTCTTGTGTCCTTTGAGAAGGATTACTAAATTGAACCGCAGCAAATGTCAGGCAAGTTTATTGGGATGATGATAGAAGTGCAGTATCTGTGTTAGAGGACAAATTATAAAGTGTGGCTTGGTTCACTCTGCTAAACAAGGGCAATATAGTGTCTTTTTATAGATATGTTCAAGTTCACTACACATCAAGAGAGGGAAAAAAATTATCTTAAACTAATACTGGCACCACATCAAATAGTTGTAAATTGGTCATGTATAAGTTTAGACTGGAATTTTAGAGAAATTTACTAACTGCCCAAATAGTGAAGATCTGGAAAGGTCTTCAAAATAGGGCAAGGAATCCAAGTGGTTGTAAGTTGGAACTTGATAAGAAGAATTCTTGGAAGGAGGAATTAAGCTGGTGGCATGAAGGCTTGAGATTCTAAGGAGGTATAAAAGGAAACCGGGTCACTCTTTGGTTGTAGGATATTTGCAGCTGCGCATACCAGGAGGGACTTTCTCCTTTAAGCAAAATTTAGCTCCAACCAACCCATCATTTTTCTTTTAATTTTCCTCTGCTTCCCACAGAGGCACTGGAGAATACTGGCAGGTCAATTTCTTTTCCCAGTAAAAATAGGTCTTTGGGAGCTGTTTGTTTCATAGTTTTGCTCACAGGCTTGAACTCTGGATGTATCAGATGTCAGTTCCCTCATGTCAGGAGGATTGTAGATTAGTTGTAGCACAGATATAGAGCCACATTCATGCAACTTTCTATCATCTCAACCATACCAGCAAGAGCTGTTAGGTGGAGGGAAGTTTTCCACTAGTAGCAGAGACCACTGTCAAGGATCACTAGAGAGTTTAATTGCTTGAAGCTGTATTACAAAGAATATTTGGGATATGAATGGTGTTCTGCTTGTTCCTTCTCTTTTTTTTTTTTCTTTTGCACTTTACAGTACTGACTTTTTTCTTTACGTCTGATATGACATTGATTATGAGATTAAAAAAAGGATGGAGTATTTATTCACAGATTCTGTGTAGTGTGGTGAACTGCAGTCCATTTGCTGTGAGGCTTTCTAAGCCATGCTTTAAAGCTACAAAATATGACCAAAATAACCTGCAACTCTTCAGGATACAGCAGACACTCCAGTCAGAAACAAGTATGCTTCTGATATATGGGAATTGCTGAGGTAGTTTAGTGCTTTTATAGAACAGGAACTGAATTGTTATTTCACAGATAAATCGCTTAGGACATAGAAATAATTATAACTATTACTGTTATTATCATCATCAAGCTTTTGTTGTCATTTTCTCATTTAGAAGAAACAGCTTTTTTAAGGCAAGTTGAAAACAATTTGTTGAACCTTGTGATAAAAATTAGCCACTGAGTTTGAATGCATGCCATATTTGTACAAGGTGAGACAATGCATAAGTAAAATTCGCCCTGATTTTGTCCCACTGTTTCTCTAAGACACTACAATGCTGTACTCAAACTTCAGATGGAAGTCTGTCTTTAAACTATTTCTTGGCTGTTTAGCCCCCAAGTTGTTCTAGCTTTTCCTTGCCTCTCAACCTGAGTAGAAGAATGTGTATTGATCAATGTCACTACAGTCCCAAAAGGTTTAGTGTTAATCTGAGTTTGGACACAGCATTTTCATGTGATGAATTACTAAGAAAGCAGACCCTTTTCCTGCAAAGACTGTGAATCACACATGGCTGATACTCTTTAAAGGCTTTAACGCCTTATTAGGATGGAAAATCTTAGGCAAAATACAGCCCTTGGTTCTTGCATATGCACTGCCTTAAATAAAATACACAGGTGAATGTTAAATATATGACAATTTAACTTAATCCAAGGAAACCATTATACTGCAATAGTGAAGAATTACTATAAATATCCACTGCCTACTACTTTCTTTACAGAACCCTGATATTTCTTTAAAGGCCTCTTAAAGCTTTGCCAGTTCTCCACCTGTTATGTTTTACTGCTTCAGGGCTCTGAAGCACTCAGTGATTAAGTAACCTGCTGAAGATCCTCGCATTTTCTGTGGCAGATAAGGGATGGGCTCCAAATCTAAGCCCTGGGCAGTGCTGTATTTGTGGGAGGCCTTCATTACTCTCCATCCACAAGGCGCTGGATGTGTATTAACTTTAACACCCTGTTCCTCGTTCAGAGATATCTGTAAAAGAAAACCTTACCCCGTCTCCTTTCCTCTGATGATGATTGTGGAACAATAGAGAGCATCATTTGTATTTTGGAGCATGTTTTTATTTCTCTTGGGTGTAGCTGTGCTAGGACTGTTTACAGCGGTGTATGTTTTACTGGCATAAATCATGACTACACCCTTGTATTTACATCTGTGGCTAGAGTCCCAGGGTAGTGAAGGCTTCAGGACAGAGAAATGAGATAGAAAATGCATCAATGCTTTAGGCAGGCACTAGGTGTAAAAGTGACTCCTCCTGGAGCTGAGACAGAGCTCCAGGGTGAAAAAAGACACATGATTCCTAATTGACTGCAAACAGTTTAACATCTCCTGTAGTTGGTCCTGCTGTGAGATGCCTGACAGCTCCAGCACTGATTCAGAGGGAAGTGAACTTCCCAATGCTGCTGAGTCACTGCTGCCACTTCCTACAGCACCTGGTTTCATTTGGAAATGGCCCAGGAAAGTGGCTTTGGTCCGTAAGGGCTGCTAAACTGATGGCTGATGGTGCCTGGGAGCAGACAACACAGTGACAGGTGCTGATCTTATCATCCTTGTCGTTTCCCACTAGGTTTCTCCAGTCCTGCACAAGGCTTATGCTCTTCCCTCCCCAGCCTACTGCAAGACTTTCCTACCCACAGAAGGAAACTTCCCTTTCCTCCTCCCTGTAGCATGCTTGTGCGTTGTCAAGGCTGCATTGCAGATTGTCTCTGCATCCACTAGTCCACAGGATCAACCCTGTGGATAGGAGGAGCTGTCAATCTCCTGGGCATTTGCCACAGGACAGTGAAGCCACAGAGAAGGCTTTGTCACTGCCCCATAGCTATAACTGGGCTGGCAACACCCCATGGAGCCTCGCGCTCCCAGGTAGTATGTACTCAAATACTTGTCCAGCACTTCAGAGTGGTGCTCTCCTGCATGGAGAAAATTACAGGCACCAATTGTTTGGGCATTTTCTTCTCTACCGTGTGAGCAGCACCACAAGTTACAGCTTCTACTCCTCAGGTTTTATTTGCACTTGTTCAAATATTCTTTGTCTGAATTATTTAGGAAAAAAAAATTTGGGGGGATGATTCAAAACAGCCTTCGGTCAAGAGCTTGACATTGCTTTTCAGTGTGAAAGCATAGTAAGCTTTGTGTAGTTTCGGGAGTTTGCTCATATCTGTGGTCTTTGTCTAATATTCTAGGCACTTACTTGAGGGCTGAATCCTTACTTTTTGTCTTTCACACTTACATGGAACTTGTTTGTTGTATACTCTTTTTTCATTCTTACCGATTAATACCTTCCACATTTTTTCAGTCTTCAAATTAGGAAGCTGTTTTCTCCTGACCGTGTTACCCAAACAACCTAAAGTTAATTAATATAAATCCACTAGGTCAAATTCAAGGGTTTTATAAGTTATTATTACCTTCCATGGATTAGTCCTTTCCAGTTATAACTCCACTTACTGCTAACTCTTCTTTTGGCACAACTAAATGAATGAGCTTGGGTACTTTGAATTATGCCCCTCACCACAAGAAGGACATTGAGGTGCTGGAATGGGTCCAGAGAGGGGCAACGAAGCTGGTGAAGGGTCTGGAGCACAGGTCTTATGAGGAGTGGCTGAGGGAACTGGGGTTGTTTAGTCTAGAGAAGAGGAGGCTGAGAGGAGACCTTAACACTCTCTACAACTACCTGAAAGGAGGTTGTAGTGAGGTGGGTGCTGGCCTCTTCTCTAAAGTGATAGGAAAAGAAGAAACAGCCTCTAGTTGCACCAGGGGAGGTTTTGGCTGGATGTTGGGGGGAACTTCTTCACTGGGAGAGTGGTCAGTCATTGGAGCGGGCTGCCCAGGAGGGTAATGGAGTCACCATCCCTGGAGGTGTTCAAGAAATGTGTAGATGTGGTGCTTTGGGACATGGCTTAGTGAGTTAGGTGGTGTTGGGTTCACAGTTGGACTTGATGATCCTTGAAGTCTTTCCAACCTCAATGATTTTATGATTCTATGATTCTATGTTCCAGTAATATTATTTGGCTATTTTATTTCCTTTGAACTTTATACTAATATGTATGTAAGTATAAACACGCTCTCTCTCTCTCTCTCTCTCTCCTTTATACTCATATATTTATATACTTAACCTCCTTTAATGCAAATGTTACTTGGTCTCAGTTAACCATTTCTTAAGTGAAAATAAATACGGTTTTGTATTCACTTTTTCATTTGAAAAGATATATATATATATATAAGTAATTTTGGATTGTGTTTGTGTGTATATTTATATAGGTATCTCTGTATGTACATACAAAATTGACTGTGTATAAATTCCTTTGCAAATTGCCAGGTTAAATTCATGGACAGTCTACAAGGAGTGCTATATTGGAGAGGTAAGAATTGTCTCTTAGGTGTGACGAAACACGATTAGTTGTAATCACAGACAAAACAGTCATCATTAGCTCTAGCAGAACTTTTTCATCTTATAAATGAGATCCAACAAAAATTACTCCTGATGGATGACAATATCAAAATAATCATATTCTCACTGTCTTTCTTGTGGACTTCAGTGTAGATCTTTATTTTTTCCTGTAGAAAAGCAATTTTTCTTTCTAAACTTTTAGCTGAGAATAAATTGTTCCTGTAATAAAATGTCACAGACATTTCCTCTGCATAACAACAAGATTTTACATGGTGTTTTAAAATCTAGCCATATGTCCAGAGAGAACACTTTACTGAGGAAGGTTACTTGAGGAAAAAGTCCTCCCACTAAATATGCATGCCATTCAAGTTGAGGTGTGATATCAGGTTTCCTGGGAGAGGAATAGGCACCCACATGGCACATCCTGTTTGAGAACCTTGAAGGAAAATATTTGGTGGTGGTGACTCAGAGAGGTGGCTCTCTTCCCTGTGAGTCAGGACTGAATCAGCACCTGGTGCTCAGGGCACACAGTGCTGCTGATGATGCCATGCTTTGGTGAGTCACTAAAATCACACTCTTCACCTCCTGTGGTCACTGCAGATCCCAGACCACTCTTTGCATGCACCCAGGCATTCTCCCTGCTCTCCTTACCAAACCTACTGTTGGGCAATTCTGCAGAAATAAATCTCCTCTTCAGTTTCATTAGCTGTCAGGCTTTCTTCACTTCCTGCCATCAGTAGCCCTACTCTCTTCTCCTCCACTGAGCATCTGCGACATCGCTTTGCAGTACTCCACAGTTTTTACTGGGGCTGACACAGTGACTCATGTGTGAAGGTCTGACCCTGCAGTCTTGCTGAGTAAAAGCTCGTTTTTTAACTTACTGCTATGTTTTGCATGTAAGAAGATTTCAGGATTAATCATGTACAGGCATTTCTAAGAGGTCCTTTATGCCCTCAGTTCCCCGTATTATTGGACGTTGTTGAACCTTTTCTCCCTCACGGTCTCAAATATGAACCCCTCTCATTATGCCAGCTACCAGTGAAGGTACAGCTATTATGGAAAGAGGCCCACCTCTGCCAGCTGCAGCTAGCATATCTTTTGAAGCCCTGGCTAGGTGGTAGCATAGAGTACAGAGTGGGCTACCAAGCAGAAGAGAGGTTTTCAACTGTTATTCATTGTAGACCTAGTCCCTGCAGAGAAATGGATTTTCCCATTCCAAAATTCAACAATAAATATTTTAATTACGTAAACCTATTCTTTTATATACTTTGCATCCCTTCTGTGTCCAAAGAGAGGAGCACTTGCCCTTTCTTTGAACTTTTTGGGACCAACATAGTGCTTATAGTAGCATCTCTGATCATCTTTTCTTGATTTTTAAAGTAATAATTCTTATTCATTTAGAAACTGTTCCACTTTTCAAGTGTCTCTCCTGAAGAGCACCCACCATTCATTCAGGAAAAGAGGACTTGAAAAAATCATGAAAATCATAGCTCTTTTGGTTTTCGCTGTCTGCAGGGGAGGTTCTTTAGTCATCAATGTCAGGTTCCTATAGGGTATGTAAGACATGTAGGAAAATGCTGCCTGCTCAGCTGAGATAGTAGAGTCCACAACTGGATTACACTTGCCAAAATGTTTATCATATTTTTTGGTTCTCTTAAATTAAGGGGAAAAAAACCATCCCTTGCAAACTCTTTGCAATTTACTTTATAAAAATAAGAAAGAAAATTGCCTGCTTTCAGAGACTCTGAACTTTTGCTTTACTGTATTCATGTTCAAATGTGCATTAGGGGTGTTTTACTTAAGAACGAGATGGGACTTTATTTCATAAATAGTCTTTGAGTTTTTAACCTTCTTATTTCTGTGTATATACTTCCATATCTTTACAGTGTTTAGAGGATGAATACAAGATTAAATTATTCTGATTAGAAAATCAGTGGATAGCCATTGCTCCTTAAAACCAGAGGTGCTGATGTTTATACAGGAAAACATGAAAGGTACTAAAAAAAATATTAAGTAACAATTAGATGTTAGCCCTCTCTGGTATTATCAGATAAGGACATTGTAGGAAAAAAAAAATTGAAAAAGAAAAAACTTTTCAAAAACTTTTTTGCATAAATAAAATTAGGCAAATACAATTATCACTTCCTTTACACTTACCTGTTTTCTAGGACTATCCTTCGAATGACTATAGGTGTCTCCCTGACTCACACAAGGAAAGCACAGTGACACTGATCATTTGAACTACATTCTGTCTTTAAGCTCTTTTACTATGCACTTCACAGATATGCCGAATATGGCCTGCAGAATCTGCTTTTGCTCCTTGTCAGCTGATGAGCTGATGAAAATTTTTAGGAGTAAGTTCAGGTCTGAAGCTAGTTTAAGTAACGATTGTAAGTAACTTTTGCAACAAACACAGCCTTTTATCTTGTGAGCAACTTTCAGCCTTGCCTAATTACAGTTTTACAACTCTTTTGTCTCCAGTTGGGTTGAGGAGTACTTCCTTTGCTATGCTCTTGATTTGATGTTGTGTAGGTGCAATGTGATCCAAAAGACAAAGTGTCAAACTTTGAGTCATAGGCATGGATTTCTAACTAGATATGTGCCTTGGAATGAAGAATTTAGTCTGCTTCTTAACCCCTTCTTTCTCCCTTGTGTATCTGTCATGACTGCCTCTCACAGTCCATGTGCTGAACACCCAGCACCATAAGGACCTGGCCGTCTCTGTGGCTGCTATGCAATCCTGTGGTGTACGCAGTCTTGAAGTGATTTGCCTGTGTTTCTGCTTAGACTACCCAAGCAGAGTAAAAGAATAGGATACACCAGTTTTTTGGGGTTTTTTTTGATCAAAAATTTGGTCCTAAATATTTGTACCTAGGGATTTATTAAAAAAAAAAAAAAAAAAAGTTTTATTTTGTTTTGGTTTTTTTCCCCAAAAAATCTATAAGTAACACATGCTTTCAAATTACAGTATATGAGTCTTGGTGCTTCTGTTCTCTCCACACTGAGTTTATCGTATCTTTCACTGTGGGCTGTGTGTGTCTTGTTTCACAGTCATCAAAACAGGGATGTGGTTCAGCCTGAGCCCTAACTGAGACAGCATTGAAAGACACAGCCACAAACAAAAGCAAAACATCTTCCCAAATACAAATGAAAGAGCTCAGGGTAATACAAACACTAAAGCAAGCAATCAGCTGAAACCCAAGGCTGCTTGTTTAATGTTTCTCTTATAGTGCAGTACATATCTGGAATTAAAGTTTGTAAAGCTTTTATAAAAAAATATTTGTTTAAATACCAAATCCCGCTCACCATGCAAAAGCTTTTATTTGCATATATATACAGAAAGTCTGAAAAGTTCATTTTACCACTGTATATTTCTGGTAGCAGGGGCAGTGGATGGATTTTGCATACTGATTTTTGGGGTTGTTTTTTCTTTAAAACCCTAAATGGTTTCTCTATGTTTTTCAATTATAATCTTTTTATGTATGGTGTCTAAAGTGGCAAGGTTTTTTCAAGATTCTGTTACAAAAATACGATTTTAGAGGAAGAAAACTGTTGCTCCTCTTAGTAAAGTGTCCAAAAATTTATCAGCATTCCATGAATAGATACATAAAACATATTTCCTCTAATAATATCTTATGACTTTTGCGTGCTGAGAGCTGTGACCTTCTGTGTAGAGTGATATCAGCTCCAGTGGTAATCTTGGAAGCAAACAGGTCTACTGGAAAAGAATCTACAAAGTAAATGTAGAAGCACGATGCAGCAACCATTTTTTTGGTGCCTTTAAACTAGTTTATTTAATGTTTAACGTCTTTGCTTTCCTTGAAATCTTAGAAGTTATAAGTAGATACTGTTAAACTTTCAGATGGAGCAAGCATTGAGGAGCATATCCTAGCTTTCATTTGTTTTGGGGTTTTTTTCAGGAGATCTCTAAATTTTTTACACAGAAGTGAAGATTAGCTCAGCATCAATTTAGCAGCAAGGGGAAATAATGTTTTTAAAATATAAAAAAAATGAAATTTCAAGATTAACCAGAAACTAGTGAACAAAATGGAATTTGAACCCATTTTTCCTACACGCCACTTCAATGCTATGAAGACTCAACCCATTTCCTTTAATAAAAAATGCAGAAGAAATAAAAGGAGTGATCAAATTTCAGTGTCCTGAGATATTATATACATACATGTGTGTGTGTGTTTTTGTGCATATTGTACAATTTTGGAACAATATGTTGTAGACATGTTTTTGTTTTGGTGAAGATGGAAAATGAAAGAGTGGTGATTGGTAACCAGCATGGCTTCACCAAGGGCAAATCGTGCCTGAAAAATCTGGTGGCCTTTTATGATGTAGTTACAGCATCAGTGGATTAAGGAAGAGCAACTGACGTCATTCATCTACCTGGACTACTGCAAAGTCTTTGACACTGTCCCACACGACATCCTGGTGGCCAAATTGGAAAAATATGGATTCGATGGGTGGACCACCTACTGGATAAGGAATTGGCTGGATGGTCGCAATCAGAGAGTTGAGGTCAACAGCTCAACGTCTATATGAAGACCGGTGACAAGTGGTGTTCCTCAGGGATTGGTACCAGTACTGGTGTTTAACATCTTTGTCAGTGATGTAGACAGTGCAATCAAGTGCACCTTGAGCAAGTTTGCAGACAACACCAAGCTGTGTGGTGCAGTCGATGTGCTAGAGGGAAGGGATGCCATCCAGAGAGACCTGCACAGGCTGGAGAGGTGGGCTCATGCAAACCTCATGAAGTTCAACAAGGCCAAGTGCAAGGTCCTGCACATGGCTCAAGGCAATCCCAAGCACAAATACAGGCTGGGAGGAGAATGGCTTGAGAGCAGCCCTGAGGAGAAGGATTTGGGAGTGCCGGTAAGTGAAAAACTGAACATGAGACTGTCGCATGCGATCGCGGCCCAGACAGCCAACCGGATCCTGGGCTGCATCAAGAGAAGTGCGGCCAGCAGGTCAAAGGAGGTGATTCTGCCCCTCTGCTCTGCTCCGGTGAGACCCCACCTGAAGTACTGTGTCCAGCTCTGGGGCCTCCAATGCAATAAGGATGTTGAGCTGTTGGAGCAGGTCCAGAGGAGGGCCACGAACATGATCAGAGGGCTGGAACCTTATAGCGGCCTTCCAGTACCTGAAGGGGGCCTACAGGAGAGATGGGGAGGGACTATTTACAAGGGCATGTAGCAACAGGACAAGCAGTAATGGATTTAAATTGGAAGACAGCAGATTTAGAATAGATATTAGGAAGAACTTCTTTACTGTGAGGGTGGTGAGACACTGGAACAGGTTGCCCGGGGAAGTTGTGGATACCCCATCCCTGGAGGGGTTCAAGGCCAGGCTGGATGAGGCTTTGAGCAACCTGGGCTAGTGGGAGGTCTCCCTGCCCATAGCAGGGGGGTTGAAACTAAATGATCTCTAAGGTCCCTTCCAACCCAAACCATTCTGTGATGCTATGATTCCATTAAGATGGTATCCTTTAACAGAGACTGCAATGTGGAATGTTGCATTTCAAATCCAGCCTCTGCCACTGGTCTTGTGATGAGCATTTCCCCCTCCCTAAGCCTTCACTTTCTCTCCTTCAAAGACAAGATAATGAAACCGTCCTCCTTTAGAAAGTACTTTGAGATTCACTGATGAAAAGTACAGAAGAGCAAGAGAATGTTAGTTATTTGTTGTAAATAAGAACTTAATGAAACTTAATGCTGTGCTGATGTAACATTTGCATTTTCTTTGGGTTTTCAGTGCTTTCTTTACAGCTTAGAAAACTGGTGGGTAAGGGTTGAAGGAATAATCTGTTGCAAAGAAATAAAGAAATGGATGTCTCTGCTTTTCAAAAATTAATAGCAGTGTTAAATCATATAACCTGAGGTCACAGCTTTTGAACTGCTAGAGCCAAACTTTCAGCATTGCTTGGCAAGCCTATGAAGTCCCAGGAAGAAGACTTGTGGGAATCCATAATAACAAAAAATGTAGCTGCAGAAGTTACTGCAGGCTTTGTTGTTTTAATTGTAGATAGCACTGTAAAGATTGGAAAGAAGGGTTGGGACCTGGTCTCATCATGAAGCTCAAAGCCCCTCCTCAGTGCTACCTGCAGAGCATGCGTGGTGTTGGCTCTTCCCGTCAACTCTGAGGGTTATGTCTACTTTGAAACGGAAGTATAGATTTTCCTGTTTTAAACCAGCAGCTGAGGCCCGAGGGAGAATAAACAAATCTGCAGAGACCTGTGATAAAATCACAAAAGTTTAAACGACCACTGTAAAAGCCTGGTTCTCAGTAGGACTTAGGAAATCTGTTTTCTGCACAAATAAATTTAACCATGCAACTAAGATATCCCAAGATACAGGGTAAATTGTCAACTACTAACTTTATGTTCTTGCCTTTAGGCTGCCAATTTGAGATAATATGTTGAACATTCATTCAGCTATCCCTATGTGAAAACACAGCCATGGGAGTACTGAAATACTGTGAGAGATAGGCAGGATGCTGTAAAATAATTTGATGGAGGATGCTTGGCCCAGTTGAGTGCTCTTTGACGTTATTGGCAAGCTGACTTTGGACTTTCCCAGTTGGTTCCTTAGCATTTCTAGGTCTGACTGTCTTCAAGGCAGCTGTGAACGAACCACTTCATCGCAGCCTTGCTCACTGTTCATTGTTACGCTCCTTGTGTGACACAAAGCCTTTATTTCCTCTGACTTTCCACTGAGGTTGCTTTGAGGTCCATTGGCCCTATATATTTCCATAGCACAAGAGGATGGGACTACCTAAATCTGCATTCTGCCTAGTTGCAGGCAGGATGGAGCTTACTGTGAGCAAATTTACCTTCCTGCTGTATCTAGGACAGCAGCAGCTCTACAAGCTAGAAGGGAGGTACCTCACCTAAGTTCTTAGCTCATTAGTCCTCACATTGGAATCTTTGTCAGCACCTATTTTTGTTCAAAAAAGGCCAAGATTTTTAATATTATTTCCTCATAACTGGATTAGGCAAATGGAGGATCCAGAGACATTAGAGATAAACAATCTGAAACCTGCAATGTTATCACAAGGACGGAAATCAAAATACTGTAGAGAGAAGAAATAAGCTACTTCTGACATCACTACAGCTTCGTAATAATTTACTTACTTCTGTTGACTATGCTTTGAGAAGTAATTTCAGTTTCAAGATAATTAGAAAAGTCTTAGAAATACCTTACCAGGAGAAGGTCACTGTGTGTCAAAGCCCTAGAGATACCCTAGAATACAATCTCATGGGTTTGCCAAACAGTGATATTTCCTGAAATAGACTGAAATACTCTTGTTCATGAGAAGTGTTGTTTAACACTGATTTGGGACCTAACCAATTAATTTCCCTGCAACAGACAATTTTGCCATCCTCTGAAATTGAGGAAGAACTTTCTAACCTGTCATTGCTCTGATGTATTGAAATTGTGGGACAGAGAATTTATTTCCCACCAAATTTCCCGAAGAATGATGTGCTGCAAAGAGGAACTGATTACAAGCAGAGGTGTCTGGTCCCTCTGGGAAACATAACTTTTAGCCATGGCTGAAGACTATTAAGATATATTTTGACATATAAAATATTGAGAACACTTGATAATACTGCAATACATCTGCTGGCCACTTTCAGATTTATTGCAGGACTTGCCTGCTTGAGGAAAAAGAATGTCATTTTAGGGATGAACAAGCCTCTACTTTTCTATTACCTTTTAAAAAAATGTTAAGACTTCATAGGGATACTTACAGCTCTAGTCCTAGTTATGTGGGACAAAACTACACAAATACACTGTTTCTCACCAGGTTGCTCATAGCTTGATTTTCAGGTTTCTGAATCCATTTCCCCTCTGTGTCCTCTTTTGTTGTGATGTTCTTAACATGCTACAGCAGTTGGATCTGCAACCAATTTCCAGCAGCTATCTTCTTTTCTGGGCATTAAAACCTCTCTGGGGAACAGGACACAGCATATATCTCAGGCTGATTTTGGTCCCCTGATTTTTGCATAAGTTTGAATTAATGTGGTATGTTTAGGGAGGCACTTGGAAGCAGAAGAAGGAGGTTCAAGGGGAAGAATGCACAAGTAAGGTTTTGAGAGTGTTCATAGGCCTCCTATTAATTCAATATTGTTAACTTAAAGATTAATCCCACCTGAAGCTGTAGCAGCATTTAATTATGGTTTGTCTGTATTGTACATTCCCTTTATTCTTTAAACCTTAAATCTAACCCAAGCTAAATTAAGTAACAGAAAATCCTTAATTAGCCAAAGCTAGTATGTTAGCTGAGCTTCAGTAGTGAGATTAAATCTGAATATAGGTGATTCCCAAAAGATAATAAATGTTTATATGGCTTATATACATCTTTGCTCCCAGTTTTGCTTACAAGTGTAGTTTCTGTCTCTTCACACTAGTAACAGAAAAGCATAATTTTGCTCCACATCTGTTGCCACCACTGTTACACTGTACAAACTGGGAGCTGAGGAGCTTCATCTCCAAGTGTGTGGCTTGTGCATCTAGTGCTATGGCAGCAGTCACACACCCAGGACCTCACAGGAGCGCAACAGCTCAGCCGTGCAGCAGAGCTTGCTCACCCTGGCTCCTCTACACAGGAGCTGATGAAATCCATCTTTGGAAATGACATAGTTTCTTAAACCTTGAGGGGATATTCCCAGTTCAGCTCAGTGGCTTTTAGCAGAGCTGGTAAGCAGCTGATTTCCCTCATTGAGGAATTCTTCTGGCAAGAGAGGAATTCTCTAGGTGGCAATAAAACAGTTTAAGATCTCTGGAAATAACCTTATGCTAGGGAGTGTGATGGTTTGGAAGAGATTCTTGGAAGAAAATCGTGCCTGTGGCTGGAGATTGCCTCTCTAGGGTACTGGTAGACAACCTGGAGGACAGTGGTACCCAGGCATACAGTGCTTCTGCACAGAGTGGTTTCCAGCATTGTCTCCTAGTTTCCAGGTCCTTGCTGTTTTCTCCCTTGCCCTCAGCTTGTTCTCCCTATCAAACTGTCCTTCCAAACAAAGCTCCCCAGAGAAGCAAGACATGACAACTAGTCTGGTGTTTCCTTAGTTCATTGAAATATATTATCCAGTTTGGCACTTGGGTACTTAAAATGCAAGGTACCATCACTCACTCAGAACACAAAAATGTTTCTTTTTAAAAAAGCTACAGTGACCAGTTTGTGATTTTATTTCCTTCCAGAATAAATCTCCCAAAGTGGCTATACCTTGATGGCGAAACAAAATGGCCAGTTTTCCCTTAGAAACCAAAGGAAAGAAAGTATGCGTGTTCAACAGAGCCAGCCCTCAGCCCCATGTCCTGCTGGAGGCTGGAAAAGCTCCCAGACTCTCAATGGCCCAGCAGCCTCAAAGGCCTAAAGATAAGTAGGAAAACACCACTGCTCCTAAAAGACAGCTTGTGTGTGCATGACTGCACATGCATTATTTATAAGATTGCTGTCATCACGTCCTCCAGCTCTGCTTTTGCCTACATCAAAATTGTTGATTTTAGTCAGGCTGTTCAGGTTTTATTGGAAACTGGGCCCCAAAATCAGAGCAAGGAAACAGGTTTTCAGCCATTTGTGCTGTAGCACATGTTGCTTTATTTATGAAGCAGGAACGCTTTGTCTGCTGTCAAGGCCATCTCATTTCTGCTGTTTAAATATAATGCAACCCTGCTCTCTGCTTGAGGAACACGACATTTTATTTGCATATTGCTCATTATTTTTTCACTTTTTACTGACAGAATAGAAAAGTTCTGATCATCCCTCCTAATTTGCGCTGTGAGGCCATGTTTCACCTTCTTTCCCCAATAAGCAGCAGTGAATGTGTTGCACCATTTCCTCTTTCCCCACTCCCTGAGACCAACAAAACCGCTGTGAAGGGGTGAATTTCCTGTGGCATGGAGGCTGCAGGGGCTGGGCGGGGAGGCCAGTGGCCTGTCAGAAGTGGTCATGGCCGGTTCCGATGTCCTGATGTCCTCCCCCGCCAAGGCCTGAGGAGCCTGCACTGGGAGCAGCACCTGCCTGACAGGAAGTGTGGCCATGGGGAGCCCTCACCAGAGCAAGGGAAGGTGTAAGAGGGACAGAGCAGCTGAGAGAAACTGTTAAGTGCTGCCTGATCCACCATGCTTGGTGCCTGGGGAAAGAGGGGCCTGGGCCTGGCAGGGTGTGGAGGAATGAATGGTCCTTTCCTGGGTCATGATGTAGTTATTGAATATCTCATCTTCCAGTATCAATGCTGTGGGAGACATATTTCTTTGAAGAAAGGCATGATTTTTGCTTCCTTCTAGTTAAGAAGCTTGTTAACTTCTGAGTATCTTGGCCTTTTTTGAAATCTGAATACCTTGAAGAGGAGGGGTGCCTTTGTAATAAGGTGTGAATACCTACACATCCATCAAATTCATTATTTGGTTGACTTCAGTTTTCCTGTTCCATAATAAGTTCAAAATGAACTATTACTATCTGGAGGTGCAAATGTTTACACAGCAGTTATACCCTGTGTGCACCTGTAAAGCACAAACAGTGTTCCTGGCACAGGAAGTATCTGTGTTGTGCCCTGTTCTTGGAACCCTCTTACACCCTCTCCTCAGGCCCTTGGTTCGATCCAATTCAATTGGTCTAACACTTTTCTTGTGACCTTCAGAGAATATATTAAATCCTTCCTCACTCATTTCCCAGGGATTTCAGGAAGCTGAAGCTGTCCTAGCTTTACAAACACTGCTGAAAGCCATGACATCAGCTCCCTGTTGCACAGGTGATACAAATGACATGGAAAAATCAAATGCTTGTATTGTTGCTGCTCATACTGCAACAAATATTTAAATGTAGAGGGTCATTGGTTTTTCAGCTCTAGAATTCTGGTAATAGGCACATGATCTGGTACATGGTTCCTATCAGGGGTTTGTCTACTCTTTCTGCTCTTCATAGCATAAATGAAGTCCTGGTTGTCCCAAAATATAAAATGGCAGTGACATGAATGGAAGGGCAGGAGGAGCTTGAAAGAGGTGTTGCTGCAAAGTCTAGTATCCCCAAGTGGAAACCCAAAGCTGAATTGTGTAACAGTACTAGAGTTAACTTTTGGCAATATTTTGTGTGTACTTGGTCAGGAGTGAGATGAGAACGCTTTTCAGGGCCATCTTTGCATTACAAAAAGCATAGTCAGAGAAAGTTGTAATTGCATTGTGTAACGTAAAAAGCGAAGTGCATGAGAGTCCAGCAGAAGAGAACTACCCTTCCTTTCAGTGGAAATGCACGCACAAAGAAGAATCTCTGCTGGCAATGCTTCATAGCTTTCACTGCTGCTTTTGCCAAGCACAGGCAAGGGCGTAGCAACAGAGGCAGCCTGAGAGGAAAAAGAAAAATTGCTGACTGACCCAGTGATGGGGCGAAGGCTTTGGAGGGGGTTGTAATGATGCAAGAAGTAACCGAGAGCTAGAGACTATGCCTCCTCTGCCCAACAGCTTGGCTTGAGATTGCACAGACAGTGTTTTCACCAGATCAAAATTATTCTCTTACCTGCACTGAGGGGGAATGAGGGCTCACATTGCAGCTGCTGTTGCTGCTGTAGGTGTTACAGGTGTTCCTGAGATGACTATGTGACTCCACTTAGCACTATGCATTTGGTGGCATCATGGGGCTATCGCAAGTGAAACATGCTACAAGGCTGGCAACAGGCTGACCTGCAAAACATTAATTTCTTTCATCTGGAGTTTTTGTGCTTAAATGAGATGCTCATACAGAGGTAAAGCAATGTTCAGTTGCAGTTCGTTTGTTGGATTCATGGGTATGAACAGTCCCACAGTTCATGTTCACTTACTCCATGATCTAACCTAAAGTTTTTGCTCCTTTGTATTACCTGTCTTTTACTTCTGTCCAGATCAAACATCTACTTGCTGCTGGAACTCTCATTCTGGTAAGTTCTGAATGTGTTTATTACTTGGATACAGCTTATGCTACTTTATCGCTTCAAAGGTCCTGTTTTTGTTTGCATTGTTATGGCTTCAGGGTTTGTTCCACAGGAATGATTGAATTTTAGAATAATTGACAAAAAATTTCCTGTTTATTCTAACATTGGTTCTGCCACTCTTGTAGGAGCCATGGGATACACATGCTCTTCCCATTAGATCTATTTGTACTGCCAGTTTTCTTAAAGATTTTTGTGAGGTTTAATTCAATATCCAGGATAAATGTATCTGGTTACTAACATGGTGTTCCTGTTACCACTCAGTCAGCAGTGAAAGAACTAATTTTCCAAAATTTCATAGAGTAACAGATTATTCAGAAAAAACTGGACAAATTGCTCAGTTGGGAAAAAAACCTCTTTGAAGAGCTTCATAGGAGACTTTTGTGTGTGTGTGTATGTAGGGATGAATAACTAAGTCTCAGAGAAGTAACCCAGACAGGTGCACACGCCCCTGGATCACAAGCTTATCATGCCTGGAGCTTCCATTGAGCATCAGCACCCACAAAAGATTTCCAGATTGGGTCAAAGAAGTGAGACAGACTTTCTTGCCAGCAGATGACTTATCCCTTCTTGTTTCTGCCTTGCAGTGCTTGGGTAATGTCTTTAGGGGAATACACAACAATGATGGAAATCATGCTTTTCAACTTCTGTTCTCACTAGCCTGTCTCTGGAAGGG
>NW_010112793.1:709-6603 GCF_000699245.1 Pterocles gutturalis | reverse complement strand
GAAAGAGTACTCAAGACTTGCAACAGCCCTTACTTCCTTCAGAGATTGAGACCTCCCAAGTAGGATACAGTTTAAAGTTAAATTTAAAAAAAAAAAAAAAAAAAAAAGGATGTGTGGGGATGACAAGGGGAAAGTAAAAGCTAAAATGGGTAATTCAAGAGGACATATGAAAACGCATGAGAGAGATTTTATTAAATTAGAAAAATAAATAGCAAATTAAATGTAAATAGGTTTACAATCATACTATCATGCACATTAATTTCTGCAAAAAATTGATTCCCTATTTTGGGCTTCTTCCCTCAAGCCCCTTCTCTCTGTAGCTGGTGCTGTTCACAGTCTGTGGTGAGGATCTGAGCCACTGGAGCCAATTACTGTTCCAAATTCAAACATAAGCAGTTGCTTCTGAGCTTGCAATTCCTTTGAGGCTCACCCAACTCCAATTTTGTTTTATTCCTCCAGGGGAAACATTTTCTCTTTGAAGCTACAGTCCAACCCATTGCATTGCAGGGTATAGGCTCGTTTAGGCTGGCCTGTCCTGAGATATTTTATGCACTGTCCCTTCATATTACACTGATAGAGAAAGAGAGCTGTGACATGTTGAAACTGTAAGGGATGAGGTGACATTAGGAATTTAGAAGGCTGGTAAACATTCAGTTCTTGAAGCCTCTCTGTCTAAATTAACATTTAAAATCAAAAGCATTGTGAATTTAATTATTCCAGATGTTTGAAGGTGCAATATTAATGGTGATTTATCTTCCCTTTTTTTCAACATAATATTGGAATTATCATGAGAAAGATAGTTACCAGAAGGTTGTTACATGTACTGTTTTCTTGTTGTCATACACCACAGGCAAGACTAACACTTTGAAGAGAATTGTTTCTTTCTGAGAACAAAGATAAACTACTGTAAACTAGTTGCTAAACTGCAGCAGAGTAAGTAAAGTAATGGAATAGTACAGCATTAATGAGTTGTATGAAGTCATCTTGTTTGAAAAATGAGTTTGCTCTGAGAGCACTGATGGCCAATTACAAGTGCTGTTCATATAGTTGTACATGTGGATCGCACAGTGCTGGATGTTGTATAAATGCAAGAGGCTAGCCCAACCCTCTATGGACTGACTTCTAAGTATTAATAAAAATGTGAAAAAAGGGCTAATTAATTTTGCTGTCCCAGGGAATATTAGAGAGCTAAAGAAGCTATCATTTTATGCAAAGTTGAGTAGGTAAGAGAGGTATAAAACCAAACACCCTGGCACCAAAGAACCTTAACTTTATCATGAACAGTGCAATAACCCTGGGATTTATTACAGATATGAAGTTCCAAGAGCCTTTGTGATCACAGTACCTTAGTGTTCACCAGGATATAATAGTCCTTGATACCTGTCTGATGGGGTGAACAACACGCTTTCTTAATTGGTCAGAAGTTGTGACTGAAGTCAGAGAAAGCTTGCATCTCTTCTCTCTATCTTCTCTGTCTTACAGTGAAGTAAGTAATCTGTAGTGCTCTGTTAAAAGGTTTTGGAAAGAGGGTGAGATTGTCAGAGTAGAGAGTACAAATTAAAACTCCATTTTAAAATCAACTTATATTTTTATGAGTTTAATCCCTGAATTTTCTGACATTTTCAGGAAAAAACTTCTGTATTTGAAAGGCTTTTTCTCAGTTTCTTTGATGTTGTGAAGTTAAATATAACTGTCATTTGTGTTCAAACCAAAGGACAAGGTGTTTCTGTCCCCTGTTTTCAATTCTCTTTTGATTACTGTCTCTTCTTGTAAACTTATAGAGGCACATATGGAGGAAATATTGCCTCAGTTAAAGATAAATGAGAAACATCACTTGAGGATACTTGAATACACCACAATTCAGACAGGACAACATCTTCAGAAATAGATAGAGATTTTTGACTGATTAGAATCATAGAATTGTCATAGAATCATAGAATGGTTAGGGCTGGTAAGGACCTTAATGATCATTGAGTTCCAACCCCAATGCCATGGGTAGGGACACCTCCCACTAGCCCAGGTTGCTCAAAGCCTCATCCAGTCTGGCCTTGAACACTTCCAAGGATGGGGCATCCACAGCTTCTCTGAGCAACCTGCGACAGTGTCTCACCACCTTCACAGGAAAATATTTCTTCCTAATATCTAATCTAAATCTACCCTCTTTCAGCTTATAACTGTTACGCTTTGTCCTGTCACTACACTCCCTGATAAAGAGTGTTTCCCCATCCCTCCTGTAGGCCCCCTCTAGGTACTGGAAGACTGCTATAAGGTCTCCCTGGAGACCTCTCTTCACTAGGCTAAACAACCCCAACTCTCTCAGCCTGTCCTCATACAGGAGGTGTTCCAGCCCTCTGACCGTTTTTGTGGCCCTCCTCTGGACTTGCTCCAACAGGTCCATGTCTTTCTTGTGCTGAGGACTCCATATCTGGATGCAGTACTCCAGGTGGGGTCTCACAAGAGCAGAGTAGAGGGGGAGAATCCCTTCCCTTGACCTGCTAGTCACACTTCTTTTGTTGTACCCCAGAACATGGTTGGCTTTCTGAGCTGTAAGCACACATTGTCAGCTCATGTTGAGCTTCTCATCTACCAGCTCCCCTAGTCTTTCTCTTCAGGGCTGCTCTCAATCCATTCTCGAGCCAGCCTGTATTTGTGTTTGGGGTTGCACCAACCGGTGTGCAGGACCTTGCACTTGGCTTTGTTAATCTTCATGAGTTTGCACAGGCTCACTTCTCAAGTCTATCAAGGTCCCTTTTGATTGCATCCCTTCCCTCCAGTGTGCCAACCGTGCCACACAGCTTGGTGTCACTGGCAAACTTGCTGAGGGTGCACTCAGTCCCAGTGTTAAGGGCATCATTTTCAAAAAGCAAGTGCTGAATTCCATTAGGGGAGACTCTACCTTGTCTTTGGCCGTCACACTATCATAATTTTGTGGAATTTAACCTTCAGTTACTAGTTTCATGGATCTTCTTCCTCTCGACTTTCATCTCATCTCATTTCTATTTTTCTGCTTCAAAAAAAAAAAAAAAACCAATGGACTAGTTTGAAAGAAGTAAGGAATTTATTTTTTTTAGGTCAACTTCTTTTAATCAAATCAAAAGTCTCTCATTTTTAGGGGGTTAAAAGGTTATTCAAAAGCAAAGCAACAAAACTTTCTGTCTGACTTACAGTTGTTGAGGAGCTACAATGGGGTCCAATACTATTTAGAACAAAGACTCTTGCTGATTGTTTCATTGCCTTAACAGACCACCTGGAGTAAATCAGGTAATTTGTCTGGTTGTCACTGACCTCCCACTGAAGTATGCACTGAGGGCAAGGGGTCATTCCAGTACCTGTTGAAATTTTTAGGAACTTATGATTGTTCACCGAGTTTTACCAGGACTGGGCTTTATCCCAATGCTAGTCTCCACAGTTCTGTCAGATATCAACACTGCCTTTCATCCAAAGAAATCAAGGTGTTCAGAAACAAATTAAAGTTTTGCAATACTTTCTAGCATATCTCCTGTAAGATTTGTCCTGCTTTAGTTAAGGCAGCTTTTGATAAATTAGGATCCCTCATCCCGCTCCCACTCTGGGTCCCAGATAGTTCCACTGGGGTTTTGGCAAAATCTCTCACTGAAATGATGAAAATTTTGTCTTAAAACTCCCCCTTTCCTCCCCCACAACATGCTATTTTATGCAGTATGCTACTTTATGCTACTTCTAAAACAGGCAATAAATGAAAACTACCACCCTTGTAGTCTTGTCTTTGGATGTGGCAATATATCGCCCTCTGAGCTTACCCAACCACACAATTATCCCTAAATTAAAAAAAGAGAGAGGGAGAGCAAAGAAAAGCAAGAATGCAGAGTGGGTGGGAATTGGCTGATAAGAAAGCAGCTGGCATATCAAACACAGAAAACTGAAGATGGGATGACACACGGGTGCTGCCTTGCCAAATCCCTACAGGGGGGAAAATGCCAACCAGATTTCAGTGAATAAGCAATTAACATTATATTAGATTACTGTGAATAAACACTGATTTGGTGAGAAGCCAGGTAAATAATTAATACGAAGAACAGGGGGACCCAGATGGGGTCATTTGTGAGAGCTCAAACCAAAGGCATTCTGTCTGGACTGTCAGTTTTACAAAGTCAGTATTGGAGTCAGTCAGTATCTGAATGTTATTGGTCAAAATCCATGTGGCCAGATGCTCCATAGACTTGAATTTAGGAGCATTTCAATTAAATTAGTGTAATTAGCCTGATTTATACCAGCTGATCTGTCTCTAGAGGCTCAATATGCCTTTTCTGGTTAAATATCATTGCTAGTTAAACTTCTAGACACCTTCAAAAGTATAGCAATAAAACAAAAAGCAGAGGAAACACAAATACAACAGGAAGGTGTATATATGGGTGGGCAGCCTGGAGAACAAGATCATGGGGACAGAAACGAAGTAAATTTATGCATGGTGTTAGGCACTGCCCAATACTATGGCCCTGCTTCATTTTGGAGGACCAGGAAATCTGAAGTGAGATGAGTGGAAAAGGGGAATTTAATGCCAGAGTTCCACTTTGAATGCATTCCTTTCTCACTTCATATCCCACTCCAGACTTTGTTCCTTACCACTGTGGATGGGAAATTCTGTTTTCGATTCCACCAGAAATCTGGTGTTGGAAGGTGACCACATGACTCCAGGAGCTGGTCACTGAGACAGTTATCTACTCTATTGCTGTCCCCATGCCTTGATCCAGCCCCCGGTGAGGAAAGCTATACAAGAGACAGATGCTAAAGTTGCCTGAGTCATCTATTCCCTATGGGAAAATATGATGTACCACTTGGTGCAGACAAGTTTCCCATCATTTTCTGGGACTAAACAGGTTGGCCAGGGAAGCAGCAAAAAAAGGCAAGCCCATTTTTTGTCCTGGAATTCTGTAGTATCTTGTGCAATTTAACCTGATCTATAAATAGGTCTTTCAGGTGCTGTGATAAAGATTTTATCAATGTATGACCATTTTACATTAAGAACTTTGCTTTCATTTTGAGCATATAATTCAGTTCTGATACAAGATCCAAATATATCCTTTGATTTTAAGTATTTTCTTTCATACTGGGGAGAAAGGTCACTGGTAGTACAGGCTCTTTACACATCTGTGTTCACCATCGATAGTGGTTCTATCGTATGAAGCTCTTTGCACAGGGAACGTTGCTGCCCCTATGCTGGTGACCAAGAATGGAGGTCATGCTGTGTAATTGTCCTGGGTTAAGCTGAGACAGAGTTAACTTTCTTCATAGTAGGTAGCAAGAGGCTGTGTTTTGGATTTCTGCTAAGAAGAAAGCTGATAACACTGATGTTTATAGTTGTTGTCAGGACAGCTCAAGGTCTTTCAGCTTCTCTGCTGTCCACAGGTGCAGGGATCTGGACAGGCTGGACCGATGGGCTAAGGCCAATCGTATGAGGTTCAACAGAGCCAAGGGCCAGGTCCTACACTTTGGTCACAACCACCACCTGCAACGCTACAGGCTCGGGGGAGAGTGGCTGGAAAGCTGTCCAGCAGAGAGGGACCTAGGGGTTCTAGTCGAGAACCGGCTGAACATGAGCCAGCAGTGTGCCCAGGTGGCCAAGAAGGACAACGGCATCCTGGCCTGCATCAGAAATAGTGTGGCCAGCAGGACTAGGGAAGTGATTGTGCCCCTGTACTCGGCACTGGTGAGGCCGCACCTTGAATCCTGTGTTCAGTTTTGGGCCCCTCACCACAAGAAGGACATTGAGGTGCTGGAGCATGTCGAGAGAAGGGCAACGAAGCTGGTGATGCGTCTGGAGCACAGGTCTGATGAGGAGTGGCTGAGGGAACTGGGGTTGTTTAGTCTAGAGAAGAGGAGGCTGGGGGGAGACCTTATCACTCTCTACAACCACC
>NW_010112793.1:0-328 GCF_000699245.1 Pterocles gutturalis | reverse complement strand
GCCTGAGACCCAAAGTGGCCAGTAGTCTATTCCTTAACATACACATCATGCCCAGTATATATAGGTGAGGGCTCTCCAGAAGCTAGTCCCTTTTTGTTCCAGATCTCTTTTCCTCTGGGTCAGCTCTCTTTCCAGGTAAGCTCTCTTAGGGTGGTCCCCCTCTGAAGACCTTTTCCCTCCCTCAGTCAGCTCTCAGTCTGGGACGCTTGGTCTCTTATCTCCATTCTGGGAGTGCAGTTGCAGGACTCTCCCTGCTCTGGGATCATTATCTGGGAACAGCCTGAGCCTTGGCCATTGGCTGGTGAGCAGTACCATTGTGTATCACTCA
>NW_010112792.1:5979-6588 GCF_000699245.1 Pterocles gutturalis | reverse complement strand
GGGGGCACACGGAGCCCAGCGGTGCCGGTTCCCAGCCCGGGGGGCACACGGAGCCCAGCGGTGCCGGTGCCCTGCAGCAGCTCCACAGCTGGGAGCGAAACGAGCACCCAGAGACAGAAATATCGCACACTTCAGTGGCTGTTTCCAAGGCAATCATGGATCTGGGTCCATCAGTCCTGCAGATCAGGGGCTACAAGCCTTTCTAAGATATTTATGCCTTTTCTTTTTTTTCCTCTGTCTCAACACCAGATTTTCTCACCAATGTCTCCATCAGTGCTGCTCTCCTCCTGACATACCAGTGCCATTGCTCCACGCTCCTGCTGGGTGCATCAGGCAACGGGGCCAAGCAGGAGGCAACCTCTGAAATTCTTTTTTTTTGCATCAGAACGAACCTTTCCTTCTCTCGCTTCCTCCTCCCGGGCTGGGCTGGAGGATCTCGCCCTCGCCTCCCAGCGCATCCCCCTCGGCACACGCTGGGCCAGGAGAAAGCCGAGCAGCCTGAAACCGAGACAAACTTCAGACACCACCAAGTTAAAAATACATATTTTTCAGACAAAAGTTCAGTCCCCAAATGGTAAGAGAATCCAGGAAAAATGCGGCAGGCCCGGC
>NW_010112792.1:4346-5911 GCF_000699245.1 Pterocles gutturalis | reverse complement strand
CCAGGACACACCAGCATTTCTTCCTCGTTTTATTGGGTTGGGGTGGTTTTTTTTTTTTTCTTTCTTTTTTTCCATCTGCTCAGCAGATTTGATATTTGCTGGGAAGGCGCTCGCAGCCGTGGGGACCGAGCTGGGGGGCTGTGCCGGGGGGATGGCAGGAGGGACCCTATCGCTTGCCACGTGCTGCTGGAACCAGCCCAGTTGGCAGGTAGGAGCGGCTGGGGCCAGAGGGACTGGTGCAAGAGCCTGGAGCCACCGCGCATGTGCTCAGCACCCACGCAGACAAACACACAACATTCTCCTCGTGCCTCAGTTTCCCTTCCCCTCAGAGGTGGGGGCAACACAAGCACTTAGGGGAACGAGACCATTGAGGTGACACACAAACAGTGCTGCAGGCACCCCAAAAGGACGGGTCCAGGGTCCCCCCCCACCTCCACAACAAGCCCCACGTGCTCCCCAAGAGTTTTTTTTCCCAGGGCAGATCCACCGAGCACCTTCCCGCAGTAAGACAAGGACAGGACACACATGGCATTGTCACCTGCATCAGCTCGGTGCTGCTGGGAGTGAGGGGAGCACAGACCCGGACCCTCTGCAGCCCCTCGCCGGGGAGGAGCTGCTGCTTTCGGGTCAGCCGGCAGGCACTGCTTTCCCTCCCGGTGAGATGCCCGCTGAGGAATTTGTACTTCATTCCTTGACACCCGCTTTAATTATAGGTATCAAGCCGGCTTCTCTCTTTCACAAGAGCCGTGAGCTAATTTCCTGCTCCCCTTTCTCTGCGAGGGGTTCATGAGTCACTTTGCTCCCTCTGCATACAATCACAGGGCGGTGGGCTCTGCCCCAGCCCTCCCCAGGGGCCAGGGCATAAACTCCCGGCACTGAAGTTGTCGGCTGTAATATCCCAGGATGATGTTCCAAAATCTCAGCCCTGGTTTCCCGCTGTTACCAAGAATAGCAGACAGACAGCAGGTGACACTGTGACATGACAGACACCATCCAATGCCTCAAAGGCTCCCCGCATGCAAGGATGCTCTGTGCTCGCCCACCCGCCAGCGCCGCACGCTTCTCCAACAGCAAAACACCGACAATCTCTCCAAAATCCTTACCCAGAAGCACAGCGAGCACATCGCAAGGCAAGGCTGCTGGGGAAGCCCTGCGTGCATCCTGGGATGCAGACGGTGCTGCCAGGGTATGCAGCTATCAGGTCCACCCAATGCCAGCCCTGTTTTCCTCCCCAGCTGCCAGAGCAGCAGCAGGGCTGTGGGAACTGCTCCAGCGGGCCACCACCCTGCCACCCGTTTCTTCCCGAAGAGAAGGGTGGTGATTTTGAGGCTTTTTGTTGGGTTTCTTTAAACATAAACTCACTAATCCCACTATAATGAGCACTTTCCTGGCTGTGATTATCATCATTCTGCTCAAGGAGACCCAGATAATTGTTCACAAGCAGATGGACAATCCATGAAAGCATGCTCAGCACCACTGACGGGAGAAGTGGTGGGTCCCCAGGAGTGGGGCAGTCGCCCCTTGCCTTGCTCCAGTGCCTGCAACCCAGCGTGGGGAGGGCTTGT
>NW_010112792.1:3250-4192 GCF_000699245.1 Pterocles gutturalis | reverse complement strand
GGGGGGGGGGGGGGGGGGCTCAGGGAAGGGAACCCCCCCAGCTCCCAGCTGCTGTTTGCTTTATTTTTTAACCAAGTCACGAGACAGGGAGGATGCTGCTCGATATAAATCATCAACCACAACAGCAATAAAGACAACCAGGCAGCCTCAGCTCGGACTTTGCAAACGTGGGACTGGCAGCCAAGCCACCGCCGCTGCCCCATCGCTGACAGAGCAGCTCCTGTGCCAAGCCTGGGCACTGCAGGTTGTCACCGAGGAAATGGTGACACGGTTGTACCGGGAAAGGGAAGACACAGACAGCCGGGCCAGCTGCACACCCCCGTATCACCGGGAAAAATCCATCAAGGGTTGCGGTAGCCCCCCAGCTACCCACCCTGGGGACAGACATACATCCTCACTTGGGGCTGCATCTCCCCTTTCCAGCCTCCTCTAGCCCCAGGGGAAAAGGGGAAAAAATAAATCTGTGCATGTCTCTCCCCGGCTGGGTGCCAGCACAGCTCCTCTGCAAAGATTGAGCAATGCGGGGATGGCAACAGAGCCAGCAGCATCTCCCCAGCCCCCATGAGCCCTGCAGGGCTACCAGCACCCCAGGCTGGCTCCCAGGAGGTCCCCCAAGCCCATCTGCCCAGATCCCACCCACGCAGTAAAAAGTATCTTTGCTCTTGGACAAGAGGGTCTGGCCCTTCCTCTGCACCAGCCAGCGCCGGGCAGGATGCAGCCGGGCAGGAGCACAGGGTCGCTGCAGCCCTGCACAGATCGCAGGAGAGGGATGTTCTCCCTTTCTTCTCCAGGAGGATTAGACACACTTCTTTCCTCTCACTGCTTTTCAAAAGAGAGGCTTTTTATCACCGCTGATCCCTGGGGGAAATCTTTCTCTCTCTCTCTCATGCTTTTATAGCTCGGACAGGTGAAAGGAAGTTTTCCTTCAACTCAATCTCTCTG
>NW_010112792.1:1684-3206 GCF_000699245.1 Pterocles gutturalis | reverse complement strand
ACCCCAGCGTCACCCCGACACCGCCGGGGCTCCCCACCACCCCCGGCACCGTGGGCTGCCCGGCGCCGAGCCCCAGAGTACGCCCAGGCAAAAACCCTGCCTCGGTTATTTCGAAAGCCACGTTGCGAAATCCCAGCTTGTAAAAACCTCAGCAGAACAAAAGCAGCAAACCCAGCTCAAGGCAGCTACAGGTGCTCTGCCCTCGCCTACCTGCTCCCCATTCTCGGGAGGGAGCAATTACATTTTCCAGTGTTTCTTAAATGGATCTCCCCCCCTCCCCACCTTCCTGACTGCTGCCGAACAAATCCAGCCAAAGAGAGGAAACCAAAGCTTGGGAGTTGGCAGAGCTTTAGACACGCACAGCTATTTTAATGGACCACTCGCATGCAGAAAGCTAAAAACATGCCCAAGTGCGCGCGGGATCGCGGCACGATCAGCTCGACAGCCGAACGAGTAAAGCCAGCGATCCCTGAAGTGCTGTCAAAAGCTCTAAGTACCCAAAAGTGAAATCATGTTGGTTTTTTTCCACCCTCCGAGCTCTCTCCATTACCCAAATCAGGGCTGGGGTTTGTCACAGCAGCAGACCGGGTGTTGTTTTAATTGCCAACCACGCTGCAACATCTTCTCTTTTATTTTTAGGCGTCTCTTTAAAACTATAGAGGAAATCATCCAAAAGAAGTTTGTTCAAACGGCCTGTCAGTTTGAGGAAGTGAAATTAAACTAGAAAAAAAAAAAAAATTAAAAAAAAAAGCCCTGAATCCTAATAAATCACACATCCACACACACAAAATTGGAGAAATCTGGGCATGCCTCCAAAGCCAAGTAAATGGATGATAAACAAAACAAACCTAGCTCTGCCCGGTAATAAACGCTTCCACAGTGGGAATTTCTCACCCAGGGAATCACTTCCACCAAGGGCACAGCTCGTGGCA
Source organism: Pterocles gutturalis (assembly GCF_000699245.1). Taxonomy (NCBI): domain Eukaryota; kingdom Metazoa; phylum Chordata; class Aves; order Pterocliformes; family Pteroclidae; genus Pterocles; species Pterocles gutturalis. The sequence continues at coordinate 2,274 of NW_010112792.1, read as the reverse complement.
CACGAGGAGCTTTTCTGCCCCCACCAGCGAAGCTGTGCTTTCAGGGACGCCCAGTGATGCCGTCCCATGCTCAGCACCAATCCTGCATTGCCCCTGCTTGCACGGATTTCCCCCCTGCAAAGCCCTGGCCAAAGGGGGGGAGCATGTCCTGGCCCCATCCCCGCTGCAGGTGGATCCATCGCCCTGTGATGCCGAGAGGGCGGCTGGTTGGTTTTGTTGGAGTCACAGAAAAGCCTCACTCTTCCCTAAGCCACCCCCAATTGAAAAAAAAAAAAAAAAAAAAAAAAAAAAAAAAAGCAAAGCAAAACAAAAGCAAGGGAAAGGACAAGAGGAATAAGGATAAAGATGCTGGAATAAACCACCCCCCGGGCACCCCAGTGCCTGAAGCAGGAGGCAAAGCCAGCACAGGGGACAGCAAAAAGAGCAGCCGCCAAGTCTCCTTTCAAGCTCCAGCTGCAGGTTCCCATTGATATGGATGCTGCAGAGCCGTGCCCCCCCCATCCCCGGCACACAGGGTTCAGCTTTTCAGGGCACGCAGCGGGAGGGAGGGGGAAGGCAGGAGGGCAGGGACACAGATGGAGATGGGTGCC
>NW_010112792.1:387-1597 GCF_000699245.1 Pterocles gutturalis | reverse complement strand
CGCAAGAGGTGTTCGCGAAAAAACCCAGAGAAGGGGGGGGGGGGACACAAGCAGTGACAACCCCAGAACCCCAGCACGATCCCCAGTCCCTGTGACCTCCCCGGCGTGGCCACCAGCAAGCCCCTACGCAGGGACCCCAGTGGGCAGCCCACCCTCTCCCCAAATCTCGCTTTGCCTTCCAGTGGAGATGCCACGAAACAGTTAAAGGTTTCTAAGCTGGGCTCTGCTGAGGACTCCAGTTAAAAGTCCACCCACGGGGCATTTTCCCAGCATGGACTTTACCCCCGGCGCAGGGTTGCGATAACGCCGAGCTGCCAGCCTGCCAAGGGACCCGCCACCGGCGGGATGGGGTGCCACCAAGGCGGGCAGCCCCTGCAGAACTGTAGGGCCCCACGTAGGACAGAAAACTGCAAAAACAGGCTTTAGAGCAGAATTTTGGTTTTCAGTAGCAGGAGGTGATGTGGAGCATTGCAGAGCAGTGGTGCCTCAGGGCTCCGCGTCCCCGTGGAGGAGCTGACCCACCTCCTGCCATACGGATTTGGCTGCCCCAAGGAGCCCGTTTCTTTCACCCATCTCCAGCCCGTGACGGGCACCCAGGTACAAACACCCCCCGGGATTCTGTGCAGGGGCAGAGCCCAGGGATTTCTCTCCCCGTTGGTCCCGAGGGAGATGCAAGGGCAGAAGCCGTGCTGCCCTCTCTGCTGGGGACACCCACCCCTCCTCTCCAAGGTTCTCTGCAAATCCTCTTTCACCAGGACTACACATACCATTTTTTAAAAGCTGGGTGATGTAACCAACCCATATTTACAATGCTGAAAACATCCCAAAGCTCCATCTCTTCCAGCTCCCAAGCACACTGTGTACTCTTAATAAAATAATTGCAGTGATGAATAGCTCCTTATAACACTCCTCTTCTGCAGCTACTGACGGGGCCAAGAGCTGGGATGGAAAGTCCTTCTCCTCATGCTTCTCCAAGGTACATTGAGGATTTTACCTCTTCACAGCAAAAGATACAGTGAAAATTTGGAAAAGGTGCCAGTCCTGCACCGAGCCATCCCACAACGCAGAGACAGGAACAACCAGTTCCCTCTCCCCCAGCCCAGCCCCGTCACCATCTCTGTAATGCAGCCAGGGTCAATCTCAGTCCTTAGTTACGCTGCCGGGATCTTGAACCCGTTCAATGACATCAATGCTGAGCTGCTGATCCCGC
>NW_010112792.1:0-356 GCF_000699245.1 Pterocles gutturalis | reverse complement strand
TTATCCCCCCGGGGCTAAGGGTGGATCCACACCAGCCAAACCAAAAGGGTCACCCAGAGCCCTCAGCGCAGGGCAGGGCAGCACTGGAGGCTCATTTCCTCTGCTCCTGAAACAAGGCTGCAGATGTAATCATTCACGTGCAAGTCCTTATGTGCCTGTAATTTCCACACCGACAATTACCAGGGCAGGCCAATGCACTGGGTTGTGTTTTTTTCAGCAGAGTCACTTCTACCTTATTAATTTGTAGAGGTGCATTCAATTAGGGAGCACGCTGGCTTCGCCTCGCCTTCCCTTCCCATGCAAAGCAAGCGCCTGCTCCCATCCAGAGCCAGGCTTTCTGGGTGCTTTCCCCAAAG
>NW_010112791.1:13320-18114 GCF_000699245.1 Pterocles gutturalis | reverse complement strand
TTCTGCTCTTTGTCCCTGCCTGCCAGCTCAGGGAGTTGAATACCCTGAGGATAACTAGTCTGACTATTGAAGACTGAGGCAAAGAAGGCCTTAAGTACCTCAGCCTTTTCCTCATCCATGGTGATAATGTTCCCTCCTGCATCCAAGAAGGGATGGAGATTCTCCAAAGCTCTCCTTTTGTTGTTAATGTATTTGTAAAAACATTTTTTATTATCTTTTACCACTGCAGCCAGGTTGAGTTCTAGTTGGGCTTTTACCTTCCTAATTTTAATTCTGCATGACCTGGCAAGATCCCTGTACTCTTTTTGGGTTGCCTGACCCTTCTTCCAGAGGTGCTGGACTCTCCTTTTTTCCCTGAGTCCCAGGAAAAGCTCTCCGTTGAGCCAGCCTGGTCATCTTCTCTGACACTTTGTTTTTCTACAGATGGGGACAGCCTGTTCCTGTGCTTTTAAAACCACCCTCTTGAGGAATGTCCAGCCTTCCTGGGCTCCCTTGCCCTTCAGGACAGTCTCCCAAGGGACTCTCCCAACCAGCATCCTAAACAGCCTAAAGTCTGCCTCTTGGAAGTCCACCTCTCCTTACTTCACCAAGGATCAAGAACTCTGTCATTTCATGGTCACTAAGCCCAAGACGGCCTCCAACCACCACATCTCCCACCAGTCCTTCTCTGTTTGTGAACAGCAGGTCAAGCGAGGCACCTCCCCCAGCAGGCTAGCTTACCAGCTGTGTCAGGAAGTTATCTTCCACACACTCTGAGAATCTGCTAGACTGTTTCCTTTCCACTGTGTTGTATTTCAGCAGAGGAAAAGATTAGAGATAAAAGCTATCTAGTAGAGAATGAAATGTCTCTTATCATCATTAAAAATAATTCCTATTTACATTGTCAGTGAAAGAATGTGGCACTGAACAGAAGCATGGGGCTGTTGAAGTATCTTCTACTACACCGAACTCCGTATTTCTATTTACTAAAAGCCTGTAGGCTTTACTACGTGCAAAACAATGATGATGGCAGGTGTGACAGAGAGCAAAATGACAACAGCTCCTATAGACAGCACTGAATCTGTAACATAACTGCACTTATTAGCTCATGAAAAAATTCATAAGGGTAAAACCTGTTCCAATCAGCAGAACTAGGAAGCGTCAGTATATAATTTCCTGGGGCTGTGTGTACACTTGGCCTGACACTGCAGGGGGAAATGACAGCTCATAGGAAGCAGCAGCAAAAGAGTAGGTCACTTTTTCATTGATTACCTGCCACCTTTTATGTTTCACAGCACAGGCAGGAGGACAGTTATGTAATCAATATGTTCCCCCTCTCACCTTAGGAATTGCCCCTCAAGTGCTGCTCTGCTATGGCTTTGGTTGACTGATAAGGCAGGAATTTTGTTGGACTCGGATCCAGGACTCACTCTTGACAGTATGAGTAGCTTTAACTTCTGGTGTAGTTGGCATTTGGCATTCTGCAAGGGGAGGAAGAATAACACCTCAAGGAATTTATATGGACAGTAATACCTACCTGAATCTCAGCATTGTCTCTGTCTGTCTTTGTGAGATTAGGACAATCCTTAAATACATAGTAATAATGAATGCACTGTCTGTTATTGTTGCATTTTTAAAAGAGATCCCCATTAAATCGTTTGAGTTAACACCTGCAGAAAATTGTGATGGATGATCCATTGTGCCAGATCTTGCAAAAAGAATTTAATTAAGCAAATGAAGACATCCAAGAGAAACTCCAGGTGGAGCTGTGGAAGAATTAAAGAATACAGCTAGTCTGATAATGTCTTAAACCATTTAAATCTGAAGTAGTAAAAACCTTTATAGAAGTTGACAAAATATATGCTAGTTTAGGCATAGAAATAGTGATTTACATTTCACTCTGAAAAACATGGTACCCACCTGTCCGTTCTCCAAACAAAGCTGACAAGAAAAAACAATAGATCCTTTTTTGTTTCCTAAAAGATCAGTTAATTTGAAAAAAAAAAAAATTATGCATTGCATGTCATTAGAAACATGTAGGATTTTCACTGGAGTTAAACTCAATATGCTACTTTATTGGAGACAGTTGTGTGGAGTTATTTAAACAGAATATAAGATTAGTGATGTCCAAAAATGTTAGAATGTAGCATTTACCTCAGTTTGTTATTTCTTGCATTTTCTACCTTGTTTTGGACAAGATGTCCTTCAAGCCCAGTAACTCTTCAACACACGAGGTGAGACCCCTTAAATCAGTCCCTTTCACCGTGCTCGTTGGTAGGATTTGATCTCTGATGTGTACCTGAGTGTAAGACCAGAAAGGGAGTTTCTTATTCCAGAATAGTTTACCTGGGGATAATCCTTTGATTGTAGATAGGAATGGAAAAAAAAAAAAGGAGTGATGGAGACCTGTAAAAGAAATATTCATACGAGTGGGGGAAAAAAAGAGCTTTTCTTGATAACTGATTTTATGTATTTACTTATTACTTACCCTCCTGTTCATGGAATTGACCCTAACTGTCTGCCTCCTATACAGCATGCCCATGCTACAGACTGGCCTGAGCAACTGGGAAACTATATGTTTTTCTCTGTCCTTTCCCCCCCTGAAGACCTACTCACACTTTCAGTGGAGATCTGCTGCCCTCTCACCAACACACTTGCAAGCCCAGACAGCTCTAAACCTGTATTAGCGTTTGCACTATTAGTGATCGTATTTAAGGCATGCTTTCTGTGGGAATAGGAGGTACTTAACTACAGTTTGGATAGAAATGAAGCAACTAATTGAGACAAAGACACTTGGTTTTATGTTGCATTACTACTTGAATTTATCTTCAGAAGATTTAACTTGATTTGCTAATAAAACTTTTAAACCAGAACTCTGATTCTTCACTGTGAATTGGATTAAGATAATCTGAACCTAATTCTGGTTTGACAGTAAAGATAGACGCTTAGAAACAATCCCAGAGAGTACACTGCAGAAATGTAGACAAAGTCTGTTATTCAGTTTGTAAACAAAGTCAGTTTTTCCTCATGGAAATAGTTTATTTGCTTATTAATTTAAACGGATCTGGCCAAACTTATTTGTCAAAAAATATTTAGAAAAAGAAGAAATGTTCTATGGCCACATTTTTTTAACATAGCATTTCATAAATTTAATAATGTAAACAGTGTTTCATTTCATATTCCAAGACTTCGCTATGTTTAATTCAGGGAAAAAAAACCAACAAAACAAACCAGGTAATAAAATATGATCCACATTTCCAACAGAGAAACTAAGAACATCAAACTGAGAAAGTTTTCATCATCATCATCATCATCATCTCCTATCTTCTGCTATTATAGGCAACTAATCAATTTTATTTATGGATTTACTGATATTTATTCTTGGTTTTATTAATTATTTTTGATTAAATTATTTTACTTCCATTTTACACTTAAACAGGAAACCCACATTAAAAATGCTTAAAATCAATTTGTGCTATTTTTAATTTCTATATTTAAATGCCTGTCTTCTCATCTCATGAAGAATCCTCTAAATATCTGAGACGATAGGCCTTAGTTGCACTTATCAATAAAACAATACTAATATTACCAACTAGGTCAAAAGAAAAAAAAAGATAAGATGTTCAACTGTCTTGATACTGTGTTTTGCACTACAATTGCTACATTCTTAATTATAAAATGCAATGAAATATAAGATGATAAATGATTTTTTTCAGTTCTTCCATAACAAAAAATGACCTTTATATGTTAATAGGCTAAGCACTTATCACTATAAAGCAGGAGAAAAGAGACTCTTCATTTTGTCTTTATTCAATAGATTAATTTTTTGACAAATCACTTATTCATAAGATCATGATAGTACATCAAGTACCATGTTTTAGTCTTTATGTAAAATAAAATGCATTTTCATTAACACTGAATAAGAATTTTTGATGAGAATGAATTTTTATTTCCTGTTCTCACTATTGTATATCTATAGAAAAAATTAATTTAACCAGAAAGAAAAGACTTTTTATGAAATAAATAAGTAAAACAAAGAAAATCTAATTAATTAAATTACTGCAACAATTAAATGAATATTTTTCCCTGCCTTCTTGGCATTTGAGTGTCTTACTACAGTGCCTCGTTAATGTTCTCAGTTATTAATGTTATAAGTAAGACAGCAGTGAAAATTTAAAGCAAGTTTATAACCCTATATGTTCTTGTAGGCAGCTATAGACTATCCTGAATACATATGTGTTGTAAAAAAAAAATTTTTAAAAAATCACAATTATCCTAGCTGAAGTGAGTTCTTTTCACCATTCTCCATTTGCCAGACTATGATATCTCACTGAAAATACACTGTGAGCTGTAATGCAGTATGGAAAATAACCCAGGGAATAGATGCACTAATATATTCCAGGGCAGAAAACTTAGTGGTATGGAAAAAGATCTAACCACAGTCTGCTAAAAATGCATTACAGCTTTTAAAAATATTCACGTTCAACTTCAGTCACTTCGAACCCAGCCAAAGCAAGTTTGACAGTCTAGGTGATGAGGTTTGAATGGCAAATTTAAAAAAAAGTTGTGGTTTTATCACTCTGAGTTGTAAGTATGGTTATACAATATTTCCAGCTTGGAAACTCTACTTCAGATCTACATGATTAGTAACTGGAATTTAGCTATATATATAATTTAAGCTTGTGGACAGGAGGACACTTTTGCCTCTCAACAACATCAGAATATGCTTAAAATTTACTCCACAACAGCTCTTCCTCTTTCACCAAGGGCTCTGCTGATATGTTGGGAGACAAAGGAAGCCTCAAAAAGGGTTGT
>NW_010112791.1:7269-13298 GCF_000699245.1 Pterocles gutturalis | reverse complement strand
GGAATGAAAAGGTAGTTTTTGTGTATAAAAAAAGAGTTTCATCTGGAAAACTGTACAGAAATTGAAAGGCTAAAGATGCTATAAGTTGCTTCTGGACCAGAGAGATCAGAAAGATCATGATTTACATTATAAGGCTGAATTGAAGAGTGTTGTGATAGTACACAAAATTTTCCATTCTTCCCTTAATCCTTACTGCAACCCATTAATAAAATCTTTTTTCCTTTACATATGTGCTGCTTTTTTGCAAATCTGAATCTCATTCTTGTTCTTCCTGAAGGAATCAGAGATTAAGTTAAAATAAAAGTTTCTCAGTTTTGGAGGAAAAGAAGATTTAACAAGAATTGTGTTTTCCATTGGGAAGTTATTCTAAAGGGAAGTTGTCACCTCTCTCTCTCTCTCTCATATGTATGTAGTGGGATAGTTATCTAAGACTTTATCTTACAAGATTACACCATCAGAAAAAGAGAGGAGAAAGTGAGAAACACCAGTTCGCTCTTCCATATTTGCAGAAGCCAAGGAAGAGGCTGAATCAAGTAAATATAAACATTTTCCCCCAGTCTTAATAACTGACAGGGATGGATAACTTAATATCTATATAGGTTTGAGCACCTCAAAAGTCAACCATTTTCCATATGTTATGTGTCCGTGCACTGTTTTATAGTTTGCAGTAGTCTGTTAGTGTGAAAAGTAGACCCATTAGTTCTCCACCCTTTGGTATTTCTTCAGGCCATGATGGGTGATAGTCCATGTAACTACTGCACTGTGTTCACTTTCAACTGCATTACTGTCTCTGGACATTTTGCTAGTATGCAGGAAGCATACTGTTTTTTCTGTGTTTAAAAATGGGCTGGAAAAACAATCAGAGGAAATTTTCCTACTGTTATTTTCAACACTGCTTCAACTAATAATACTGTCTCAAATCAGAAAGGTTTCAGAAAAGCCTAACACTCCTATTTGTGGACTGGTAAGGAAGAAAGTATGATAAAAGAATGATGCATAACATTGTTTATGCTACATTTACTGACTGCCCAGCATAATTTACTATTGGGAGCTCTGAGCTAGCTAATAAGGCTAATATCTAGTAAATTAGGTAGTGGCACAACACAGCAACGTGAAGTTTTACATGCTGAGTAGCAAAAACATTAGGTTTAAAACAGCATTTTTGTCTGTTCAGTGTGTTACAGTACACTTCAAAGATGACAAAGAAACAAAGTCCTTCCCCTTTTAATGGACATTTGGAATATCCAAGCTTTTACCTGAGGCTACAGCTGCTGGGGCAAACTGGGCAGAGCGCTATGGCCATGTTGGCTCAGGTTCTCCTTGCCTCCAGAGTGTCCTTCAGGATGCAGCGTGGCACAGACACTGGGCTCAAACAACTGTCAGGCTAAGTGTGAAAAAGCTGTTCCTTCAAGGTGTCAACGGGACAGTAAAAAAATACAATACCAGGACCTGGAGGCAGAAGATACAGTGCAGTTTGCTCTTCTGTAACTCAGCTCTAGCTCCTCCTGAGTTCTGACTTATCTTCTCTTTTTTATCTTTTTGTCACCATGCCATTTTAATTTAGTATCAGTGTAAATCGTTCACTTGTTCACTCCATCAGACTTTGCTTTCTCTTGGAGATACCATGGCAAAGAGGTCTGTTAGCTCCAGGCAATCCTAAGCGATCTGGACATCTGTCCTTCAGACTCAAGCCATGCTGCTGCTTCTTGGCAATTTCTTATATCTCTGTACTGCACCCTTCCAAATTTTTGTAGACTGGTGATTGACTACTTGTTCTCTCCCTGAGGCCTAATTTTGATCTCCATGGTTATTTTCTTCTGAAGTTGTCTCCTCTGCTTTACCCTATCCACTACCATCTTGGCAAGATGGGTTTACTTCACACAACTCTCGATTCATAATGCTAACACATGAATCCTCCACCTCATGATGTGAATGTAGGATGGCCCAGATCCTCGGCTTTCTTCTAAAGAATCAGAAGGAAATCACAATGTGCTGCCACCATTTCACCCATTTATTAACAAATGCAAACTTGCTTAACTGATACTATAAGTAAACAACGAACTACTTCATGTGGGTATACATGGAAAAGTTCTTTAGGACTTCCATTGTTCAAGATTTTTATCCCTCTCTTTCCTGTTAGGCAGCTGACACCTGCACAGCTGACTGTGAAGTTTGCAGAGGAGAAAAGAAACTTTTCCTCACTGAAACCAGTGGGAGATTTGATGATCACTTACAAGAGAGTAAGTTTTCAGCTGCTGTCAAGTTCTTATAGAAAAGAGATTGAAATAAAAAGGATTGGAAAAAGCCAAGCCCAACAATCTCAACATTGACACAGAAGTGTTGTTTCACTTTTTCTGTTTTATTTTAGTTTGTTCCGTTGCCCATTCCATAAAGGTCTCAGGAAAACCAGAGGCTCTCAAAAAATTTGACCAACAGCAATTACAGAAAGCTTAGTGTGTGATTAAAAGTGTTATGCACCTTGACAAAAAGTAGAATTAGGAAGACTTCATAAGGTCATAGTGGTTTATATCGATATATGACAGTCTCAGTAAACAACTCTGATTAAAGTATGACAGATAAATGAATCCTGTGGGTGCTTATACGGACAGAGTTTGAACAGCTCTTTTTATGAATGCGGTAAAAATTACATACTTCAGGGTACTCAGGAAATTAAGATCTTTATTGGAAAAGAGTCAGGAAATAAAAATACAGCTCAGTAAAGTCTGTTGTCAGTTACATATCCCACTGGATAGAAAGCTGAAAATAATTTTTTAAAAAACCCATTAATGTTTTAATTCACAGTTTTAAAACTCACTGCTGTTACTTAAGTACAAATAAACATATTTGTAAAAAACTTTTTGAAACAAAGTTAGGAAAGGAAATTTTATCCTTCTCCAAGCATTACTTGTGTTGAAGACAATGAGACATTAGGTGATCAGTGACAGTGTAGAACTCTAACAGAGATTCATGATTTTAACCAAAATCAGTACGAAAAGAATTTGTGTGAATGTTGAAAATCTATTAAAATATTTTGGTAACTGAAAACTAGGAGTTGTAGAATAAAGAAATCCTATAGCTATAGGAGTTTTAGCCTTCCACAAAATAATGTTGTCCAATCTTCAGCCTCAGTGCAATGTAACATTTGCTTCAGAGTATGTTGACATTAATGGTCCTGAATGTTTGCCAGACTAAACAGAAGTGTTTTGCAGTGGTGGAGAAAACATGAACTTTTCTTTACCTGAGCAGACGGCTTTCTGTAACCATTGTCACTTCTTTCTTCAAATTCCTCGAAAAAGAGAGTTAATGTCATGTTCATAAAGATTTCTGTATTTTTAAGGAACTTTTCTTGAGATTCACTTGCTTTAGAACCAGAAGAGCTTTTTAAAGGGGGGGGGGGGGGGGGGGAGGAAACCCAAATTGGGGAGGGGGAAGCAAACCCAAACCCATACCTTCTTGTTGAGGCTGCTGGTATCCTCAGCTTGAAGTAGGCATGACGTGGTTTTAACAAACCTCATTGAAACAGCTAGAAGGGAAGTATCAGCATTTATTGGCCAACAATCTCATCTTCTTAGTGTGTTAGTAGGACAAAAAATATTGGCTGCAATCTCACGGCATTTGGAAGTAAATTAAATAAATTATGAACTGTGGTTTCAGTTGCTCATCTGAATGCACTAGAGCTGTAGCCTAAAAGGTAATTCATTTACTTGGTTGAACTTGTATTATGATTAATTTGCTGATAATGTTTTTAGTTCAAATACTCTCAACTGAAGGATATCTCAGAGAAAAAATATTTGGCATGTTTAGAAAAAAAACAGTAAGCCAATAAAATGCATCCAGAAGATTTTATGCATACACCTCATTTTATCTCAGATTGCAGTATTAGAGATTAACTTGTTTATTCAGAAAATGCATACATTTCTTGAAAAAGTTAAGCTGCTGCTTATTGATTTTGTGAAGGGATTTTCAACAGTGCACTGTGCACCCAGTGTCCAAAACCAAAAGGAAGGCTGTGATGCCTGCCTTGTAATATAAAGAAGTTATAGAGAAATATGTGCCTTTCTCAGGTTCATCTGTTTACTATGATTTCAAAGAGATACTTCTGGTTTAGGTATACAATCTAGAAAGTAATAAATTTTGTTTAATTACTCAAGACAATAATTCATGAATTCTAGACCTAATTTTCAGTGATGTCTTATCCTTGATGCCATCTGGAGTACTGTAGGAGGAGTACGGCTGAGATGGACTGCTATGGTAGAAGCCAAGTGAGATCAAAAACCAAGTACAAGTCAGCCAGACCAGTTAGACAAATACAGGTATCACCTTTAAATCCTCACACTGTGACATGGGCTGAACGAGACACTCCAGGGAAGTATCACTTCTGCAGCAGGAAGCTGAGGGAGCACAGCTATCCGCTCCAGCTCTAGCCACGCTCTTTGCACACACAAAACAACCAAGCCCTGTTCAGTTTAGCTTTTAGCCCTCAGATGTACATCCCTAGCCTTTCACAGCATCTCTTGCAATGCTTATGCCAAGCAATGTGTGGGTTGGGACATGGCTACATTTTGTTGGAAAGGAAGAGGCAAGCGATATCCCACTGGTAAAGACTGAATAGCTGGGAAACTGTTGAGGGAGTTTCCAAATGGAAACTCAGCTGCAGGTCTGATGTACTTGATTGGTGCTTTTGGAAGTGTACTGAAGTGTTAGCTCCAGAGGGGCCCAAATACACCACGTGTATTTCTTGAAGGATTTATGGCTTTTTTTTTTTTTTTCCTGTCAATTCATGACATACAGAGCAGCATAGCAATCTCTGAAGACCCAGGTAAGCCTGAATTGTAGAGTCCCAGACATCCCATGTCCCAAGACTGGGCAATATTGTGTACAAACTCTGTGCCACATTGTTAGGACTGGGTTTGCAAAAGGTCAGGTAGCTTAATTTCCATGTAATAAAGAAAAACAAATGAAGTAGCACTAACTCCAGACCACCTTGTCAATCAAAGAACTCTCAAGTTCAGCTGCAGTTAGGATTTAATGCAGTGCTTATTGTAAATGAAAATTACAATGAATCCATTATATGTTGTGCTGGATGTTTTGTGAAATTCAAAAGAGCTTTTTCTGTAGTTCAGCATTAGTTAAGCATTAGTTATGAACACTTAGATTCATGACTGTCAACTTGCCAAGTTTTAGGCAACAGACACTAGGTTTTATAGTGCATTGAAACCTCACAATGACAGTCACAATAACAAATGTCACAAAGACAAAATGAAAAACAATGTAGAGAATTATTTCTGTAGTGCACATTTCATTTCATGCACTCATTCTGTTTCAAGAATCAGCACCTATTCTGCAATTCAGAACTCTTACTTCCAAGTACATTATACTCTTCTGGTGCTAAGCAAGTATCATTTGCTGAAAATTAAAAATGAGCAACCTGGCTTGTGATGACCTATTTTGTTAGGAAGGTCAAAGGAACACTGTGTAAGTCCCAATTCTGTAATTGTTAGACATGCAATGGTCATGTGAAATCAAGGAGAGAAATGTCTGACTGGTCTAAAAATTGTTCCTTGGTATCATTCTGAAAGGTTCTCTGTGAAGCTTTTAAGGTAAGCACATGAGAAACCAGTTTTAGAAACTGTTTTACTCGTCACCCTATGTAACACTGTCTTAGAAAGAAGTACAATCTTTTTGTTTCTCTTTAGATATTTAAGTCTGAAAAAAATATCAGCAAAAATAATTCTATCATTAGTGAATACAGAACAGGTCCATACTTTCACCTGGTTCTTCCATTATTTATGTACCTAAGATCTCTGAAGAGGTACAGGATTTTGACTTATCTTTGTATGCTACCTTTTTGTACGGTATGATCAGTATTCTTTGGCAGAAATTTATGAATACAGCACAGTCACTTTCTTGCCAGGCTCCAACAAACACAAATAAAGAGAGGCTTTTAGAAGCCTTGGCTTTCTTCTGGAGATGTAGAAGTTCAGATGATTGTTCAAAGTGATTGCTACTTTCAAAAAATGTTTTCTTTG